>NC_085076.1:1910750-1913250 GCF_963662255.1 Cinclus cinclus | reverse complement strand
GGTGGGAAAGGTGGGGAAGGTGAGAAAGGTGAGAAAGGTGAGAAAGGTGAGAAAGGTGAGAAAGGCGGGAGCAGCAGCGGGGCGGGGCACCTGCAGCTCGGCCTCCTCCTGGCGCAGCATGTTCCACAGGATCTGCGCCGCGTGACGCCGAACGTCCGGGTCCTGCCGGGACAGCCGGGGCAACTGGGGCAACTGGGGGAACTGGGGGAACTGGGAATGGGCAACTGGGGGAACTGGGGGAACTGGGGGAACTGGGGAAATTGGGGGAACTGGGGGAACTGGGGGCACTGGGGGAACTGGGGGAACTGGGGCAACTGGGGGAACTGGGAATGGGCAACTGGGGCAACTGGGGGAACTGGGGGAACTGGGGAAACTGGGGGAACTGGGGAAACTGGGGGAACTGGGGAAACTGGGGGAACTGGGAATGGGCAACTGGGGCAACTGGGGGAACTGGGAACGGGCAACTGGGGGAACTGGGAATGGGCAACTGGGGAAACTGGGGGAACTGGGAATGGGCAACTGGGGAAACTGGGGGAACTGGGGGAATTGGGGGAACTGGGGGAACTGGGGGAACTGGGAATGGGCAACTGGGGGAACTGGGGGAACTGGGGGAACTGGGGGAACTGGGGGAATTGGGGGAACTGGGGGAACTGGGGCAACTGGGGGAACTGGGAATGGGCAACTGGGGCAACTGGGGAATGGGGAACTGGGGGAACTGGGAATGGGCAACTGGGGCAACTGGGGCAACTGGGGGAACTGGGAATGGGCAACTGGGGCAACTGGGAATGGGCAACTGGGGCAACTGGGGCAACTGGGAACGGGCAACTGGGGCAACTGGGGCAACTGGGGGAACTGGGAATGGGCAACTGGGGCAACTGGGGCAACTGGGAATGGGCAACTGGGGCAACTGGGGCAACTGGGGGAACTGGGAATGGGCAACTGGGGCAACTGGGGCAACTGGGAATGGGCAACTGGGGCAACTGGGGGAACTGGGGGAACTGGGAACGGGCAACTGGGGGAACTGGGGGAACTGGGGCAACTGGGGGAACTGGGGGAACTGGGGGAACTGGGGGAACTGGGGCAACTGGGGGAACTGGGAACGGGCAACTGGGGGAACTGGGGCAACTGGGGAAACTGGGGAAACTGGGGCAACTGGGGGAACTGGGAATGGGCAACTGGGGCAACTGGGAATGGGCAACTGGGGCAACTGGGGGAACTGGGAATGGGCAACTGGGGAAACTGGGGCAACTGGGGGAACTGGGGGAACTGGGGAAACTGGGGGAACTGGGAATGGGGAACTGGGGGCACTGGGGATACTGGGGGGTACTGGGAATGGGGGAATGGGAACGGGGCGGATAATGGGAATTCCGGGTTCCCTGACGGGATTTTGGGATTCCCTGATGGAATTTTGGGATTCCCTGATGGAATTTTGGGATTCCCTGGTGGAATTTTGGGATTCTCCTCTGGAATTTTGGCTCACCTGCAGGGGCCTGGGCTCGGTGATGGAATTTTGGGATTCCCTGACGGAATTTTGGGATTCTCCTCTGGAATTCTGGCTCACCTGCAGGGGCCTGGGCTCGGTGATGGAATTTTGGGATTCCCTGACGGAATTTTGGGATTCTCCTCTGGAATTCTGGCTCACCTGCAGGGGCCTGGGCTCGGTGATGGAATTTTGGGATTCCCTGACTGAATTTTGGGATTCTCCTCTGGGAATTCTGGCTCACCTGCAGGGGCCTGGGCTCGGTGATTCGCTGGGGGGGCCCTTGGGGACATCCAGAAGTTTCTGGCTCCTGCTGGGATCCCGAAATTCCCACGGATCCAGGGGGGGATCCCAGCAGGGTCAGGGCCACGTAGGCACCGGCTGGGAACAAACAAAAAAAAAAAAAAATGGGAACGTCACGAGAAATTCCAGGAAAAGTTTGGGATGAGAGGGGATGTGAGGAGGATTTGCAGGGAAAAAAAATTAAAATTGACAAGAAAAAATTCCAGGGGAAAAAAAAAAAAAAAAAAAAAAAAAAAAAAGAAATTCCAGAAGAAAGCAGAGCGAGAGGGATTGTGCTGGAAAAATTTGGGATAATGGGTGAGTGGGATTCCCAAAAAAAGTAAATTTGGGAAGAGAGAGTGAGAAGGAATTCCAGGAGAAGGTTCCAGGAAAAAAAAAATTTGTAAGAAAAAAAATTCCCAGGAGAAATTGGAGTGAGAAGGAATTCCAGGAGAAAGTTCCAGGAAAAAGAATTTGTAAGAAAAAAATTCCCAGGAAAAATCTTCCAGGAGAAATCAAAGTGGGAAGGATTATCCTGGAAAAATTTATCAGAAAAAATTCCCAGGAAAAAATTTCCAGGAGAAATCAAAGTGGGAAGGATTATCCTGGAAAAATTTATCAGGAAAAAATTCCCAGGAAAAAAATCTCCAGGAGAAATCAAAGTGGGAAGGATTATCCTGGAAAAAATTATCAGAAAAAAATTCCCAGGAAAAATTTCCAGGAGAAATCAAAGTGGGA
>NC_085076.1:1880091-1910550 GCF_963662255.1 Cinclus cinclus | reverse complement strand
TTTTGGGTGAATTTTGGGTGATTTTTGGGGTTAATTTTGGGTGATTTTTTGGTGATTTTTGGGGTTAATTTTGGGTGAATTTTGGGTGATTTTTGGGTGATTTTTGGGTGAATTTTGGGTGAATTTTGGGTGATTTTTGGGTGATTTTTGGGTTAATTTAGGTAATTTTGGGGTGATTTTTGGGGTGACTTTAGTGTGATTTTTTAGGTGATTTTGGGGTGAATTTTGGGTGAATTTTAGGTAATTTTGGGGTGAATTTTGGGTGATTTTTGGGTGATATTTTGGGTGAATTTTAGATAATTTCAGGGTGATTTTTGGGTGAATTTTAGGGCGATTTTTGGGGCGATTTTAGGGTGATTTTAGATTATTTTTAACGTGATATTTGGGATGATTTTCGGTCGATTTTTGGTTCGATTTGGCGTTTTTGAAAGGATTTAAGGCACGACTGAAATCCTTGGAATCAAGGCCGGGAAACTGAGGCACACACACAAAAAAAAAAATTTAAAAAAATTCCATTTTTTATTTTTTTCCCATTAAATAAATAAATAAATAAATAAATAAATAAATAAATAAAATTATTATTAATAATAGTAATAGTAATAATAATAATAGTAACAGTAATAATAATAATAACAATAATAATAATAATTAAGAATAGTAATAACAATAATAACAATTAATAATAATAATAATAATAATAATAATAATAATAATAACAAATAATAATAATAACAGTAATAACAATAATAATAACAATAATAACAATAATAATAACAATAATAACAATTAATAATAATAATAATAATAATAATAATAATAATAATAATAATAATAATAATAATAAATCCTCTCATAGGACCGGATAAAATAAAAAAATAAAAAAAAAAAAATTCAAAATTGATCAAACTCCCCCAGCAAAAAAAAAAAAAATAAAAAATTGGATTTGGGGAGGAGAGGGTTAAAAATTTGGCGGATTTTTTTTTTTTTTTTATTCTTTTTATTCTTTTTTTTTTTTTTTTTTCCCCCCCCGCCTTTCCAGAGGGAGCCTCGGCAGGAAATTCCTGGAATTCCAGGAGTGTGGGATCATCGCTGTGCTCCAACCGCAGGGAGAAAATAAAAAAAAAAAAATAAAAAATAAAAAATTAATTCAAAAATAATAATAAAAAAAAGGAACGGGAGAGGGAAAAGGCTCAAAACAAACCCCCCCCCAAAAAAAAAAAAAATCCCAAAATCACCCCCAAAAAAAAAAAAATAATCCAAACCCCCCCCCCCCAAAAAAACCAAAATAATCCCAAAACCACCCCCCAAAAAAAAAAAAATCCCAAAACCCCCCCCCAAAAAAAAAAAAAAATCCCAAAATCACCCCCCAAAAAAAAAAAAAAATCCAAACCCCCCCCCAAAAAAAACCAAAATAATCCCAAAAATCACCCCCCAAAAAAAAAAAATAATCCCAAAACCACCCCCCCAAAAAAAAAAAATTAATCCCAAAACCACCCCCCCAAAAAAAAAAAAATCCCAAAACCACCCCCCCAAAAAAAAAAATAATCCCAGAACCACCCCCCAAAAAAAAAAATAATCCAAAACCACCCCCCAAAAAAAAAAAAAAAATCCAAAACCACCCCCCAAAAAAAAAAAATAATCCCAAAACCACCCCCCAAAAAAAAAAAAAAAATCCAAAACCACACCCCAAAAAAAAAATAATCCCAAAATCACCCCCCCCAAAAAAAAAAATAATCCAAAAACCACCCCCAAAAAAAAAAATAATCCAAAATTAAAATTAAAATTAAAAATAAAATTTAAATTAAAATGAATCCTGAATGAGGTTCCTAAAAAATCCCGGAGTTTGCCACCCCCACCCAAAATAAAAAATAAAAATACAAAAAAAAAAAAAAAAAAGAAAAACATAAAGGAAAAAATTAAAAAATAAAGGAAAAAAAATAAAGATTAAAGGAAAAAATAAAATAAAGGAAAAAAAAAGATTAAAGGAAAAAATAAAATAAAGGAAAAAATAAAATAAAGGAAAAAATTAAAAAATAAAGGAAAAAATTTAAGAAATAAAGGAAAATAATAAAAAAATAAAGGAAAAAAAATAAAGATTAAAGGAAAAAAAAATAAAATAACGGAAAAAATTAAAAAATTAAGGAAAAAAATTAAGAAATAAAGGAAAAAAAATTAAGAAATAAAGGAAAATAATAAAAAAAAAGAAAAAAAATAAAGGAAAAAAAAGAGAAATTAAAATGAAAACCCCTCCCCCCCCCGGGCCGCGGCCTCGTTCGGGGGCGTCTCCAAGAGACGTCGTTAATGAAAGGGATCGATTAATTAATTAATTAATTAATGGATTAATTAATGGGCGGGGCTTGGGGTCACCCGTGCCTTTGGATCCCCTCCCCCCCCCCCCTGCCTCAGTTTCCCTTTGGATCCCCTCCCCCCCCCGTGCCTCAGTTTCCCTTTGGATCCCCTCCCCCCTCCCCCCCCCCCCGTGCCTCAGTTTCCCTCTGGATCCCCTCCCCCCCCCGTGCCTCAGTTTCCCTTTGGATCCCCTCCCCCCTCCCCCCCCCGTGCCTCAGTTTCCCTTTGGATCCCCTCCCCCCTCCCCCCCCCGTGCCTCAGTTTCCCTTTGGATCCCCTCCCCCCCCCGTGCCTCAGTTTCCCTTTGGATCCCCTCCCCCCCCGTGCCTCAGTTTCCCTCTGGATCCCCTCCCCCCCCGTGCCTCAGTTTCCCTCTGGATCCCCTCCCCCCCCCGTGCCTCAGTTTCCCCCATGGAAATTTGGTGTCCTTGGTCCTCCCAGTGTCACCAGTACGGGGACACACTGGATGGGGTGGGGGAGGGGACACTGGATTGGGGGAGGGGCTCTGTATTGGGGTGGGGGAGGGGCTCTGTATTGGGGTGGGGGAGGGGCTTTGTATTGGGGTGGGGGAGGGGCTCTGTATTGGGGGAGGGGCTCTGTATTGGGGTGGGGGAGGGGCTCTGTACTGGGGTGGGGGAGGGGCTCTGTATTGGGGAGGGGCTCTGGATTGGGGTGGGGGAGGGGCTTTGTATTGGGGGAGGGGCTCTGTATTGGGGGAGGGGCTCTGTATTGGGGTGGGGGAGGGGCTCTGTACTGGGGTGGGGGAGGGGCTCTGTATTGGGGAGGGGCTCTGGATTGGGGTGGGGGAGGGGCTTTGTATTGGGGGAGGGGCTCTGTATTGGGGTGGGGGAGGGGCTCTGTATTGGGGGAGGGGCTCTGTATTGGGGTGGGGGAGGGGCTCTGTATTGGGGTGGGGGAGGGGCTCTGTACTGGGGAGGGGCTCTGGATTGGGGTGGGGGAGGGGCTTTGTATTGGGGGAGGGGCTCTGTATTGGGGTGGGGGAGGGGCTCTGTACTGGGGTGGGGGAGGGGCTCTGTATTGGGGGAGGGGCTCTGGATTGGGGGAGGGGCTCTGTACTGGGGTGGGGGAGGGGCTCTGTATTGGGGTGGGGGAGGGGCTCTCCCCCCCTCCCCCCTTCCCGTTTTTCCGATCTCGTTTCGTTCCGAACCGGGAACCGCCGGAGCGGCCCCTCCCCCAGAGCCCCGGGAGCCTCCGGACCGGGGCGGGGACAGGACAGGAGAGTCCCCTGTCACCCCCGGGGTCACCTCGGGGTCACCTCGGGGTCACCTCGGGGTCACCAAAGCCGTGGGAAAATCCCCCTCCCCCCCCCGGTGGATTTTGGGGGGCTCTGTAAAGGGACGGGGACAGGATTTGGGGACAGGGACAGGATTTGGGGACAGGGACAGGATTTGGGGACAGGATTTGGGGACAGGGATGGGGACAGGGACAGGGACAGGATTTGGGGACAGGGACAGGATTTGGGGACAGGATTTGGGGACAGGGATGGGGACAGGGACAGGGACAGGATTTGGGGACAGGGACGAGGACAGGGACAGGATTTGGGGACAGGATTTGGGGACAGGGACAGGATTTGGGGACAGGGACAGGGACAGGATTGGGGACAGGGATTGGGGACAGGATTTGGGGACAGGGATGGGGACAGGGACAGGGACAGGATTTGGGGACAGGATTTGGGGACAGGGACAGGATTTGGGGACAGGATTTGGGGACAGGATTTGGGGACAGGGACAGGATTTGGGGACAGGGATGGGGACAGGGACAGGGACAGGATTGGGGACAGGATTTGGGGACAGGATTTGGGGACAGGGATGGGGACAGGGACAGGGACAGGATTTGGGGACAGGATTTGGGGACAGGATTTGGGGACAGGGACAGGATTTGGGGACAGGATTTGGGGACAGGATTTGGGGACAGGGACAGGATTTGGGGACAGGGATGGGGACAGGGACAGGGACAGGATTTGGGGACAGGGACAGGATTTGGGGACAGGGACAGGGACAGGATTTGGGGACAGGGACAGGATTTGGGGACAGGGATGGGGACAGGGACAGGATTTGGGGACAGGATTTGGGGACAGGGACAGGGACAGGATTTGGGGACAGGGACAGGATTTGGGGACAGGGACGAGGACAGAGCCACCGCCCCGCGGGGACATCGTCCCTTCCCCCCCCGGGACTGGAGCCGGGATTCAATTAACGAGGAATTAAGGGCCGGGATTTTTAATTAATTGTGGGATTAGAGGACGGCGATTGCGGCCGAACGGGGTCGGGGACTTTGGTGACAAAAAAGGGACCCGGATTGGGGACATTTCTGTGATATGGGGACATAAAGGTGACATTTCTGTGATTTGGGGACGTTTCCCCAATTTGGGGACATTTCTGTGATTTGGGGACGTTTCTGTGATTTGGGGACAGAAAGGTTTGGGGACATTTCCCTGATTTGGGGACATTTCTGTGATTTGGGGACATTTCCCCGATTTGGGGACATTTCTGTGATTTGGGGACATTTCTGTGATTTGGGGACGTTTCTGTGATTTGGGGACAGAAAGGTTTGGGGACATTTCCCTGATTTGGGGACATTTCTGTGATTTGGGGACATTTCCCCGATTTGGGGACATTTCCCTGATTTGGGGACATTTCTGTGATTTGGGGACGTTTCTGTGATTTGGGGACGTTTCTGTGATTTGGGGACAGAAAGGTTTGGGGACATTTCCCTGATTTGGGGACATTTCCCCGATTTGGGGACATTTCCCCAATTTGGGGACATTTCTGTGATTTGGGGACAGAAAGGTTTGGGGACATTTCCCCAATTTGGGGACGTTTCTGTGATTTGGGGACATTTCTCTGATTTAGGGACATTCCCCTGATTTGGGGACATTTTACCGGTTTTGAGGACACTTAAAAAAAATTTAAAAAAAAATCCCTAAATCCTTGGGATAAACCCCCACCCCCCCACCCCCCCAAAATTTTTGGGCTCCCCGAAATTCCATGGGAAAAATCCCTGGCCTGAGGCTCCTCCAACCTCCTGCTCCCCATCCTGAGGATTTGGGGTTGTTTTATCCCTGGATCCCAAATCCCGAGGATTTGGGGTTGTTTTATCCCTGGATCCCCAATCCCAAGGATTTGGGGTTGTTTTATCCCTGGATCCCAAATCCCGAGGATTTGGGGTTGTTTTATCCCTGGATCCCAAATCCCGAGGATTTGGGGTTGTTTTATCCCTGGATCCCAAATCCCGAGGATTTGGGGTTGTTTTATCCCTGGATTCCCAATCCCGAGGATTTGGGGTTGTTTTATCCCTGGATCCCCCATCCCATGGATTTGCACCCCCCACACTCGGATTTTGGGGGGAATTTTGGGGGGAATTTTGGGGGGAATTTTGGGGTTGTTTTGGGGGGAATTTTGGGTTCCTGCTCCCCATTCCCGGCCCCAGGGCACGGCCCCATCCCAAACCCTCCCCCCACTGCCTGTCCCTGGCACGTCCCGATCGATCCCCGCTGCCCGCGTGACACCGGGAATGGGGACACCGGGAATGGGGACATTGGGATTGGGGACACAGGGAATGGGGACACAGGGAATGGGGACATTGGGATTGGGGACATTGGGATTGGGGCACAGGGAATGGGGACATTGGGATTGGGGACACAGGGAATGGGGACATCGGGAATGGGGACATTGGGATTGGGGACATTGGGAATGGGGACACCGGGAATGGGGACACCGGGAATGGGGACATCGGGAATGGGGACATTGGGAATGGGGACATTGGGAATGGGGATATCGGGATTGGGGACACCGGGAATGGGGACACCGGGAATGGGGACACTGGGAATGGGGACACCGGGAATGAGGACATTGGGATTGGGGACACCGGGAATGGGGACACCGGGAATGGGGACACAGGGAATGGGGACATTGGGATCAGGGACACCGGGATCAAACCGGGATTGAACTGGGACCAGAACTGGGGACACTGGGATCGGGGACACTGGGATTGGGGTCATTGGGATCGGGGACACTGGGATCAGGGACACTGGGACTGGGGATATCGGGATTGGGGACACTGGGATCGGGGACACTGGGACTGGGGACACTGGGACTGGGGACACTGGGATTGGGGACACCAGGACTGGGGACACTGGGATCGGGGACACTGGGATTGGGGACATCGGGATCAAACCGGGACTGGGAGCGGCGGGGCCCAGTTTGGGGGGGTCCTTGGGGGTGCTTTGGGGGGATCCCTGGGGGGATCCTGTGGAGCTCCAGGGGATTCTGAGCAGCTCCAGAAAAATCTGGGGGGGTCTCAGGGGATCCAGAGGGACCTCAGAGGGATCTGGGGGGGTCACTGGGATCCCAGGGGCTGTCAGTGAGATCTCAGGGGGATCCAGGGGATCTCAGCGGGGTCACTGGGAATCCAGGGGATCCCAGGGGCTGTCACTGGGATCACAGGGGGGTCACTGGGATCTCAGGGGATCTCAGGGGATCTCAGGGGCTGTCACTGGGATCTCAGGGGGATCACTGGGATCACAGGGGGGTCACTGGGGATCTCAGGGGATGTCACTGGGATCACAGGGGGGTCACTGGGATCTCAGGGGATCTCAGGGGCTGTCACTGGGATCTCAGGGGGATCACTGGGATCACAGGGGGGTCACTGGGATCTCAGGGGGATCACTGGGATCACAGGGGGGTCACTGGGGATCTCAGGGGATGTCACTGGGATCACAGGGGGGTCACTGGGATCTCAGGGGGAATCCCAGGGGATGTCAGGGGCTGTCACTGGGATCTCAGGGGGATCACTGGGATCACAGAGGGGTCACTGGGGATCTCAGGGGATGTCACTGGGATCACAGGGGGGTCACTGGGATCTCAGGGGGAATCCCAGGGGATCCCAGGGGCTGTCACTGGGATCTCAGGGGGGTCACTGGGATTTCAGGGGATCTCAGGGGCTGTCACTGGGATCTCAGGGGGGTCACTGGGATCTCAGGGGGAATCCCAGGGGATGTCAGGGGCTGTCACTGGGATCTCAGGGGATCTCAGGGGATCTCAGGGGCTGTCACTGGGATCTCAGGGGATCCCCCTGTGATCTCAGGGGATCTCAGGGGATGTCAGGGGCTGTCACTGGGATCTCAGGGGGGTCACTGGGGATCTCAGGGGATCTCAGGGGATCTCAGGGGCTGTCACTGGGGATCTCAGGGGATCTCAGGGGATCTCAGGGGGATCCCCGGGGACCAGGGCCGGGCGGTGGCGCGGCGCCGGGAGCGCAGCCCCGCAGTGACCGCGGCGCTGTGGCCGCAGCGGCGCAGCCGAGGTTCGTGGAGGAGCCCGAGGACCAGAGCGTGGTGGCCGGGCAGAGAATCGTCCTGTCCTGCGTGGTGCTCAACTACTCCGGCATCGTGCAATGGACCAAGGACGGGCTGGCCCTGGGCATGGGGCAGGGCCTCAAAGGTGACCGCGGGGCAGGGGACACCCGTGGGGCAGGGGGGGCATCCGTGGGGCAGGGGGGGCATCCATGGGGCAGGGGGGGCATCCGTGGGGCAGGGGTGACATCCGTGGGGCAGGGGTGACAGTGGGGGAAGGGGTGACATCCATGGGGCAGGGGGGGCATCCATGGGGCAGGGGTGACATCCGTGGGGCAGGGGTGACAGTGGGGGCAGGGGTGACATCCATGGGGCAGGGGAGGCATTGGGGGTGACATCCATGGGACAGGGGTGACAGTGGGGGTGACAGTGTGTGGGACAGGGGTGACATCCATGGGGCAGGGTGTTTGGGGTATCCCTACAGGATTGGGATGTCCCCGTACCGTTGGGGTGTCCCCGTGTCACCGGGGTGACCCCGTGCGTGTCCCCGTGGCACAGGGGTGACCCCGTGCGTGTCCCCGTGTCACCCCGGTGCCCGTGACACCGGGGTGACCCCGTGCGTGTCCCCGTGTCACAGGGGTGACCCTGTGCGTGTCCCCGTGTCACCCTGGTGACCCCGTGCGTGTCCCCGTGTCACCGGGGTGACCCCGTGCGTGTCCCCGTGTCACCCTGGTGACCCCGTGCGTGTCCCCGTGTCACCGGGGTGACCCCGTGCGTGTCCCCGTGTCACCGCGGTGACCCCGTGCGTGTCCCCATGGCACGGGGGTGACCCCGTGCGTGTCCCCGTGTCACCGCGGTGACCCCGTGCGTGTCCCCCCAGCCTGGCCCCGGTACCGCGTGGTGGGCACGGCCGACTCGGGCCAGTACAACCTGGAGATCAGCCAGGCCGAGCTCTCCGATGACGCCGTCTACGAGTGCCAGGCCACCGAGGCCGCGCTGCGCTCGCGCCGCGCCAAGCTCACCGTGCTCAGTGAGGCCTGGCCCTGTCCCCGACGTCCCCACCGCTGTCCCCGGTGTCCTCCAATGTCCTACACAGTCCCCGGTGTCCCCATTCGTGTCCCCGGTGTCCCCCAATGTCCTACACAGTCCCCGGTGTCCCCATTCGTGTCCCCGGTGTCCCCCAATGTCCCCACTAATGTCCCCAGGGTGCCCATTAATGTCCCCACACTGTTCCCAGTGTTGCCACTGTCCCCAGTGACCTCAGTGTCCCCATTGTCCCCAATGTCCCCAATATCCCAAATATCCCCAATATCCCCAATGTCTCACACTGTCCCCAGTGTCCCCAGTATCCCCCAATGTCCCCAATATCCCAAATATCCCATGTCCCCAATGTCCCCAATGTCCCCAGTGTCCCCAATGTCCCCAGTATCCCCAGTATCCCCAATGTCCACAGTGTCCCCAGTATCCCCAGTATCCCCAGTATCCCCAGTATCCCTAATGTCCCCAAAGTCCACAGTGTCCCCAGTATCCCCCAGTATCCCCAGTATCCCCAATGTCCCCAATGTCCCACACTGTCCCCAGTGTCCCCAGTATCCCCAGTATCCCCCAGTATCCCCAGTATCCCCAATGTCCCACACTGTCCCCAGTGTCCCCAGTATCCCCAGTATCCCCAATGTCCCCAGTGTCCCCAGTATCCCCCAATGTCCCCAATATCCCAAATATCCCATGTCCCCAATATCCCCAATGTCCCACACTGTCCCCAGTGTCCCCCAGTGTCCCCAGTATCCCCCAGTATCCCCAGTATCCCCAATGTCCCCAATGTCCCCAATGTCCCCAGTGTCCCCAGTATCCCCAATGTCCCCAGTTTCCCCAATGTCCCCAATGTCCCCAGTATCCCCAATGTCCCCAATGTCCCCAGTGTCCCCCAGTGTCCCCAGTATCCCCAGTGTCCCCCAGTGTCCCCAGTATCCCCAGTATCCCCAATGTCCCCAGTGTCCCCCAGTGTCCCCAGTATCCCCAGTGTCCCCCCCCACCCGGGCACCCTCCCCAGATTCCCCAGGACACCCCTCCCACGCACAGGGTGACATTTTGTCACACCCGTGTCCCACCAGCACAGAACCAGAGGTGACTTCGTTTTTAATTATTATTTTTTTTTTTTGGTCACATTCTGACCCCTCCCTGATCCCCCAAATCCCCACCTGGGGGGGGGGGGTGGGGT
Source organism: Cinclus cinclus (assembly GCF_963662255.1). Taxonomy (NCBI): domain Eukaryota; kingdom Metazoa; phylum Chordata; class Aves; order Passeriformes; family Cinclidae; genus Cinclus; species Cinclus cinclus. The sequence continues at coordinate 1,900,669 of NC_085076.1, read as the reverse complement.
GGGGTGGGGTAGGATTTGGGATCCTCAACAGGACCCAAACAACCCCAAAAAAATCCCAATTTCCCACCCCAACCCTACCCTTAAATCCCCTCCCAACCCCCCAAATTTCCCGGGCGCTGCCACCGCCCTCAGGACGTCCCCTCTGAGGTGCCGTCCCCTCTGTCCCCTCCTCAGTCCCCCCGGAGGACCCCACGATCGACGGAGCCCCCGAAATCCTGCTGAGGGCGGGGACCCCCTACAACCTGACGTGCCGCGCCCGCAGCGCCAAACCGGCCGCCAGCATCGCCTGGTTCCGCGACGGGCAGCAGCAGGAGGGAGCTGTCACCAGCACGGTACGGCTGTCCCCGAAAGTGTCACCTTGTCCTGGTGTCACCAAAAGTGTCACCAAAAGTGTCACCCTGTCCTGTCCTCAAAACTGTCACCTTGTCGTGGTGTCACCAAAAGTGTCACCAAAAGTGTCACCAGCACGGTACGGCTGTACCCGAAAGTGTCACCTTGTCCTGGTGTCACCAAAAGTGTCACCAAAAGTGTCACCAGCACGGTACGGCTGTCCCCGAAAGTGTCACCTTGTCCTGGTGTCACCAAAAGTGTCACCAAAAGTGTCACCCTGTCCTGTCCTCAAAACTGTCACCTTGTCGTGGTGTCACCAAAAGTGTCACCAAAAGTGTCACCAGCACGGTACGGCTGTACCCGAAAGTGTCACCTTGTCCTGGTGTCACCAAAAGTGTCACCAAAAGTGTCACCAGCACGGTACGGCTGTACCCGAAAGTGTCACTTTGTCCTGGTGTCACCAAAAGTGTCACCAAAAGTGTCACCCTGTCCTGTCCTCAAAACTGTCACTTTGTCGTGGTGTCACCAAAAGTGTCACCAAAAGTGTCACCAGCACGGTACGGCTGTCCCCGAAAGTGTCACCTTGTCCTGGTGTCACCAAAAGTGTCACCAAAAGTGTCACCAGCACGGTACGGCTGTCCCCGAAAGTGTCACCTTGTCCTGGTGTCACCAAAAGTGTCACCAAAAGTGTCACCCTGTCCTGTCCTCAAAACTGTCACCTTGTCGTGGTGTCACCAAAAGTGTCACCAAAAGTGTCACCAGCACGGTACGGCTGTACCCGAAAGTGTCACTTTGTCCTGGTGTCACCAAAAGTGTCACCAAAAGTGTCACCCTGTCCTGTCCTCAAAACTGTCACTTTGTCGTGGTGTCACCAAAAGTGTCACCAAAAGTGTCACCAGCACGGTACGGCTGTACCCGAAAGTGTCACCTTGTCCTGGTGTCACCAAAAGTGTCCCCAAAACTGTCCCCAGCACTACTGTCACCAGCACAGTATGGCTGTCACCAAAACTGCCACCTTCTTCTTTCCTGGTATCCCCAAAACTGTCACCCTGTCCCCATGTCCCCCCCACCATGGTGGCCGTCCCCTCCCGGTGTCCCCATGTCCCCCCCACCATGGTGGCCGTCCCCTCCCGGTGTCCCCATGTCCCCCCACCATGGTGGCCGTCCCCTCCCGTTGTCCCCATGTCCCCCCACCATGGTGGCCGTCCCCTCCCGTTGTCCCCATGTCCCCCCACCATGGTGGCCGTCCCCTCCCGGTGTCCCCATGTCCCCCCACCATGGTGGCCGTCCCCTCCTGTTGTCCCCATGTCCCCTCCTGTGCGGTGGCCGTCCCCTCCTGTTGTCCCCATGTCCCCCCACCATGGTGGCCGTCCCCTCCCGGTGTCCCCATGTCCCCCCCACCATGGTGGCCGTCCCCTCCCGGTGTCCCCATGTCCCCCCACCATGGTGGCCGTCCCCTCCTGTTGTCCCCATGTCCCCCCACCATGGTGGCCGTCCCCTCCCGGTGTCCCCCCCTCTCTGCTGGAGCCGTCCCCGTGTCCCCCGTGGCCGCAGGAGCTGCTGGCCGATGGCAAGCGCGAGACCACCACGAGCCTGCTGGCCATCAACCCCACGGACCTGGACATCGGCCGCGTCTTCTCCTGCCGCAGCTCCAACGAGGCCGTGCCGGGCGGCAAAGAGACCTTCGTGCGCCTCAACGTGCACCGTGGGTGGCACCCGGGGACACCGGGGGACGATTGGGGACACTGGGGGGCGTTGGGGATGTTTGGGACACTGGGGGGGGGGCGTTGGGGACATTGGGGACGTTGGGGATTTTGGGGACATTTGGGACATTGGGGATGTTGGGGATTTTGGGGACGTTGGGGATGTTGGGGACATTTGGGACACCGGGGACGCTGGGGGCCATTGGGGGGTTTTGGGGATTTTGGGGACATTTTGGGATATTGGGGACACCAGGGATGTCCCCAAAAGGACAGGGATGGGATTTGGGGTCCCCACAAGCACAGGGATGGGGGATACCCCACCCCAAAACTTTGGGGACGCCCCTCCGTGTCCCCCCCAGCCCGTGGTGGCCCTGTCCCCGCAGATCCCCCGACGGTGACTTTGTCCATCCAGCCCCAAACCGTGCAGGAGGGCGAGAGGGTCGTGTTCACCTGTATGGCCACGGCCAACCCCGAGATCAAGGGCTACAGGTGAGCCCCAAAAATCCCCGGAAATTGGGATTGGGATCCAAAACTGGGATTGGGATCCAAAACTGGGATTGGGGTCAAATGGGATCCCTGAATGTCCCCGACGCGGCTCTGCGTCCCTTACCCTTCCCAAAATCCCCCGAGATTGGGATTGGGATCCAAAATTGGGATTGGGATCCAAAACTGGGATTTGGATTTCGGGTTGGGATTTCAGATTGGGATTTAGGATCGAAATTGGGATCTAGAATGGGGATTGGGATTTGGGATTGGGGTCCCACAGTGTCCCCTCCCCAAAACCCCCTTGGAACTGACGATCGGGGTTGAGATTTCGGGTTGGGATTTGAGATTGGGATTGGGATTTCAGGTTGGGATTTTGGGTTAGAACTGGGATTTTGGGTTGGGATTTAGGATCGGAATTGGGATTTCAGGTTGGGATTTTGGATCGGAACTGGGATTTTGGGTCGGGATTTTGGATCAGAACTGGGATTTCGGGTTGGGATTTTGGGTTAGAACTGGGATTTTGGGTCGGGATTTTAGATTGGAATTGCGATTTCGGGTTGGGAATTTAGGATCAGAACTGGGATTTCGGGTCGGGATTTTAGATTGGAATTGCGATTTCGTGTTGGGATTTTGGATCAGAACTGGGATTTCGGGTCGGGATTTTGGATCAGAACTGGGATTTCGGGTCGGGATTTTGGATCGGAATTGGGATTTCGGGTCGGGATTTTGGATCAGAACTGGGATTTCGGGTCAGGATTTAGGATCGGAATCGCGATTTCGGGTCGGGATTTTGGGCCGGGATCGCCGTTGGGATTTCCGATGGGGGATCAGGATTTAGGAAAGGGGTCCCACGGCGTCCCCGCGCGTCCCCAGGTGGGCCAAAGGTGGGGTTCTCATCGAGGAGGCCAAGGAGAACAGGTACGACACGCAGGTGGATTACACCTTCTTCACCGAGCCCGTGTCCTGCGAGGTGCACAACGACATCGGCAGCACCAACGTCAGCACCCTGGTGGACGTCCACTGTGAGTCACCCCAAAAACGACCCCAAAAAACCCCAAATCTAAATCCCGCTCCTCATTTTCATCTCCCATATCCTTTTTTATTTTTTTTTTTTTTTCCCCCCTCCCCCCAGTCGCCCCCCGGATCGTGGTGGATCCCAAACCTACGGTGACCGATATCGGTTCCGATGTCACCTTGACCTGTGTGTGGTCGGGGAATCCTCCCCTGACCCTCACCTGGACCAAGAAGGAATCCAACATGGTAGGAGATCGTTTTTTCTTTTTTTTTTTGGGGGGGGGGGGTGTTTCCTAATTTGGGGTTAGTTTTGTGCGTTCCTAATTCCCTTCCTCAAAAAAAAAAAAAAAAAAAATTTAAACAAAAATCAAAAATATCTCGCCCAAAAAAAATCCTCCGGGATTTACCTCAAAAAGCTTCTCCAAAAAAAAATAAAAAGAAAAAAATCCCCACAAATGATCCATCAAAAAGATTCCCCCCCCTCCAAAAAACAAAAAAAATTCCCCAAGATTTCCTTCAAAAAGATCCCTCCAAAAAAATCCCGTCCAAAAAATTCCTCCAAAAAAAAAAATCCCATCCAAAAATTATTCCCCAAAAAGATCCACCCACCAAAAAAATTCCAAATTTGAATTGGGATTGGGTTTGGGATTCGGATTGGAATTGGGTCTGGGGTTGGGATTTGGATTTGGGGTTTGGGATTTGGGTTTGGGATTTGGGTTTGGGACTGGATTTGGGATTGGAATTGGGATTTGGGGTTGGGATTGGGATTTGGGGTTGGGATTGGATTTGGGATTTGGGTTTGGGATTGGGATTGGAATTGGGATTGGATTTGGGTTTGAGTTTGGGATTGGATTTGGGTTTGGGTTTGGGATTGGAATTGGGATTGGATTTGGGATTGGAATTGGGATTGGATTTGGGATTGGATTTGGGTTTGTGTTTGGGATTGGAATTTGGATTGGAATTGGGATTGGATTTGGGATTTGGGTTTGGGATTGGATTTGGGATTTGATTTGGGATTTGAATTGGAATTGGGATCAGGATCCAACACGACCCACTGTGTCTCTGTTCCCCCTCCACACCCCAAACCCTCCCTCCCCCCCCCCAAAAAAAAACAACAAAAAAAAAACAAATAAAACCAAAAGGGCGCTGAGATTGCGATTTGGGGTTGGAATTGGGGATCGATTTCGTGCCGGGCTGTTGATCTGTGGGGTGGTTTTGGGGTGTCCTTTGGTGTCCCCAAACGTCCCCGTGCAGGTGCTGAGCAACAGCAACCAGCTGTACCTGAAGTCGGTGACGCAGGCGGACGCGGGCCAGTACGTCTGCAAGGCCATCGTGCCCCGCATCGGCGTGGGAGAGAGGGAGGTCACGCTCTTCGTCAACGGTCAGGCACCCCAAAAACCCCAAAAAACACCCCGAGAAAAAACCCCAAAAGAACAAGAAAAAAACCCCCAAAAAACACCCCGAGAAAAAACCCCAAAAGAACAAGAAAAAAAACCCCAAAAAACACCCCGAGAAAAAACCCCAAAAGAACAAGAAAAGGAAACTCACCAAAAAAAACCCCAAAATTCCCGTAAAACGCACTCAAAAACCCTAAAAAGAGGCCATAAATCCACCCAAAAAACCCCAAAAAACACCCTGAGAAAAACCCCAAAAGAACAAGAAATGAAAACTCACCAAAAACCCCCAAAAAAACACCCCGAGAAAAAACCCCAAAAGAAAAGGAAATGGAAACTCACAAAAAAACCCAAAAAAAATCCCGAAAAAAACCCCAAAAGAACAAGAAAAAAAAACCCCAAAAAACACCCCGAGGAAAACCCCAAAAGAACAAGAAAAACAAACTCCAAAAAAACCACCCCGAGAAAAAACCCCAAAAGAACAAGAAAAGGAAACTCACCAAAAAAACCCCAAAATTCCCGAAAAACGCACTCAAAAACCCTAAAAAGAGGCCATAAATCCACCCAAAAAACCCCAAAAAACGCCCCGAGAAACACCCCAAAAGAACAAGAAAAAAACCCCCCAAAAAAAAACACCCCGAGAAAAAAACCCCAAAAGAACAAGAAATGAAAACTCCCAAAAAACCCCAAAACTCCCGAAAAACGCACTCAAAAACCCTAAAAAAAGACGACAAAACCCAAAAAAAAACCCCAAAAAACACCCCAAAAAGTAAAAAAAAAACAACCCCAAAACACAAAAACCACCCCCATTCCCCCCCTTTTTCCCCCCCAAATCCCCGTTTTTTCCCAAAATCCCAAATTTTCCCTCCAAAATCCCTGTTTTCCCCCAAATCCCTGGTTTTTTCCCCAAAATCCCAGTTTTTCACCTTGGTTTTCTCCCCAAAATCCCCATTTTCCCCCATTTTCCTCTCCCATTTTTCCCCCATTTCCCCCCATTTTCCTCTCCCATTTTTCCCCATTTCCCCCCCATTTTTCCACCCCGTTTTTACCCCAAATCCCCGTTTTCCATCCCATTTTTCCCCAAATCCCCATTTCCCCCCATTTTCCTCTCCCATTTTCCTCTCCCATTTTTCCCCCATTTCCCCCCATTTTTCCCCATTTTCCCCCCATTTCCCCCCATTTTTCCCCATTTCCCCCCATTTCCCCATTTTTTCCCCCCATTTTTTCCCCCATTTCCCCCCGTTTTTACCCCAAATCCCCGTTTTCCGTCCCATTTTTCCCCAAATCCCCATTTCCCCCCCATTTTCCTCTCCCATTTTTCCCCCATTTCCCCCCATTTTTCCCCCATTTTCCCCCCATTTCCCCCCCATTTTTCCACCCCGTTTTTACCCCAAATCCTCGTTTCCCACCCCGTTTTTACCCCAAATCCCCGTTTCCCACCCCGTTTTTACCCCAAATCCCCGTTTCCCACCCCGTTTTTACCCCAAATCCCCGTTTTCCACCCCGTTTTTACCCCAAATCCCCGTTTTCCGTCCCATTTTTCCCCAAATCCCCATTTCCCCCCATTTTCCTCTCCCATTTTTCCCCCATTTTTCCCCCATTTCCCCCCATTTTTCCACCCCGTTTTTACCCCAAATTCCCGTTTCCCACCCCGTTTTTACCCCAAATCCTCGTTTCCCACCCCGTTTTTACCCTAAATCCCCGTTTTCCGTCCCATTTTTCCCCAAATCCCCATTTCCCCCCATTTTTCCCCCATTTTTCCCCCCATTTCCCCCCCATTTTCCCACCCCGTTTTTACCCCAAATCCCCGTTTCCCACCCCGTTTTTACCCCAAATCCTCGTTTCCCACCCCGTTTTTACCCCAAATCCCCGTTTCCCACCCCGTTTTTACCCCAAATCCCCGTTTCCCACCCCGTTTTTACCCCAAATCCCCGTTTCCCACCCCGTTTTTTCCCCCCCAGGCCCCCCGATCATCTCCAGCGAGCCGGTGCAGTTCGCGGCGCGCGGCGACCGCGGCAAGGTCGAGTGTTTCATCGGCAGCACGCCGCCCCCGGATCGCATCGTGAGTGCCAAAAAATTCCACCTTCCCATCCAAGGGAAAATTAAAATTTGGATTTTTTTTTTTTTTTTTTAATTAAAAAAAAAAATAATAATTTTTTTAATGTAATGTGTTATTGGAAATAGGTGTTAAAATATGCAGTAATGAAAGATAAATTATTAAAATAGACGTTAAAACCACACATTATTGTAAGTACACGTTATTGAGAATATTTGTTATAAATGTACATTATTAAAATATTCATTATAAGTACACGTTATTAAAAATATTCATTATAAATACATATTATTAAAATATTCATTATATATGCACGTTATTAAAATATTCATTATAAATACATGTTATTAAAATATTCATTATAAATACACGTAATTAAAATATTCATTATATATACACGTTATTAAAATATTTATTATAAATACACATTAAAATATTCATTATAAATACACGTTATTAAAAATATTCATTATAAATACACGTTATTAAAATATTCATTATAAATACATATTATTAAAATATTCATTATATATACACGTTATTAAAATATTTATTATAAATACACATTAAAATATTCATTATAAATAAATGTTATTAAAAATATTCATTATAAATACACGTTATTAAAATATTCATTATCAATACACATTATTAAAAATATTCATTATAAATACACATTATTAAAATATTAATTATAAATACACTTAATTAAAATATTAATTATAAATACACGTTATTAAAAGTATTCATTATAAATATACTTAATTAAAATATTCATTATAAATACACGTTATTAAAATATATTATTAAAATACTCATTATAAATACATATTATTAAAATATTCATTATAAATACATATTAAAATATTCATTATAAATACACGTTATTAAAAGTATTCATTATAAATATACTTAATTAAAATATTCATTATAAATACACGTTATAAAAATATTCATTATCAATACACATTATTAAAATATTTATTATAAATATACATTATTAAAATATTCATTATAAATACATATTATTAAAATATTAATTATAAATACACTTAATTAAAATATTAATTATAAATACACGTTATTAAAAGTATTCATTATAAATATACTTAATCAAAATATTAATTATAAATACACGTTATTAAAAGTATTCATTATAAATATACTTAATTAAAATATTCATTATAAATACACGTTATAAAAATATTCATTATCAATACACATTATTAAAAATATTCATTATAAATACACATTATTAAAATATTCATTATAAATACATATTATTAAAATATTAATTATAAATACACTTAATTAAAATATTAATTATAAATACACGTTATTAAAAGTATTCATTATAAATATACTTAATTAAAATATTCATTATAAATACACGTTATAAAAATATTCATTATCAATACACATTATTAAAATATTTATTATAAATATACATTATTAAAATATTCATTATAAATACACGTTATTAAAAATATATTATTAAAATATTATAAATACATATTATTAAAATATTCATTATAAATACCTATTATTACAATATTAATTATAAATACACTTAATTAAAATATTCATTATAAATACATATTATTAAAATATTCATTATAAATACACGTTATTAAAATATTCCTTATCAATACACATTATTAAAATATTCACTATAAATACACATGAATAAAAATATCCATTATCAATACACGTTAATTACAAATGCACATTAATAAAAATAGACACCAATAAAAATATGCATTACAAATCTACATTATTATAAAAACACGGCTGTAAATAGAAATTCTTGCAATTACAAATTATTAAAAGCATGCATTATAAATACATATCATTAGAATTAGAAATTATTAGAATTAGAAATTATTAGAAATAGAAATTATTACAAATAACCTTAGAAATGCAAATTATTAGAAATAGAAATTATTACAAATAACCTTAGAAATGCAAATTATTAGAAACAGAAATTGTTGTAAACATAAATTATTACAAGTGCGCGTTATTGCAAGTACACATTATAAATATATTTTATTAAAAACATAAATTATTAGAAATACACATTAAATATAAATTATTGGAAATACACACGATTAGAAATAGGAATTATCACAAATAAGCTTAGAAATGCAAATTATTAGAAATAGAAATTATTACAAATAATTTTAGAAATGCAAATTATTAGAAATAGAAATTATTACAAATAACCTTAGAAATGCAAATTATTAGAAACAGAAATTGTTGTAAACATAAATTATTACAAGTGCGCGTTATTGCAAGTACACATTATAAATATATTTTATTAAAAACATAAATTATTAGAAATACACATTAAATATAAATTATTGGAAATACACACGATTAGAAATAGAAATTATCACAAATAACCTTAGAAATGCAAATTATTAGAAATAGAAATTATTACAAATAACCTTAGAAATGCAAATTATTAGAAATAGAAATTATTACAAATAATCTTAGAAATGCAAATTATTAGAAATAGAAATTATTACAAATAATCTTAGAAATGCAAATTATTAGAAATAGAAATTATTACAAATAATTTTAGAAATGCAAATTATTAGAAATAGAAATTGTTGTGAATAGAAATTATTACAAATAATCTTAGAAACACAAATTATTAGGAATTTAAATTTATTGCAAGTACACATTATTAGAAATACCCGTTACAGCTATTTTATTTAAAATATACATTATTAGAAATATAAATTATTGCAAATATAAACTACTACGAACACACACTGTCAAAACCATCCCTTCCAAATGCACGTCACCCATTATTCCAATTACTCAAATCATTCACGTTATCTCAAATATAAAAACACAAATATTTTTACAAACACAAATATCAAAAACGGCGCCGTTCTTTTCCGCCGGCGCAGGCGTGGGCGTGGCAGGAGAACATTCTGGAAGCGGGGACGCTGGAGCGCTACACGGTGGAGAGGAGCAACACGGGCAGCGGCGTTCTGTCCACGCTGACCATCAACAACGTCATGGACGCCGACTTCCAGACGCGCTACAACTGCACGGCCTGGAACAGCTTCGGGCCCGGCACCGCCATCATCCAGCTCGAGGAGAGAGGTGAAGAGTTTGGGGTGGTCTTGGGTTGGGATGGCTTGGGTTGAGTTGGGTTGGGTTGAGGTTGGGTTGAATTGAGGTTGAGTTGGGTTGGGTTGGGTTGAGGTTGTTTCGGGTTGAGGTTGGGTTGAATTGATGTTGGGTTGGGTTCACTTGGGTTGGGTTGGGTTCACTTGGGTTGGGTTGAGGTTGAGTTGGGTTGAGGTTGGGTTGAATTGAGGTTGAGTTGGGTTGGGTTCAGTTGGGTGGTTGGGTTGGATTGGGTTGGGTTGCATTGGATTGGGTTTAGTTGAGTTGGGTTGAGGTTGGGTTGAGTCGGGTTGGGTTGGGTTGCATTGGATTGGGTTTAGTTGAGTTGGGTTGAGGTTGGGTTGGGATGGGTTGGGTTGGGATGGGTTGAAGTTGAGTTGGGTTGAGTCGGGTTGGGTTGGGTTGAGTCGGGTTGGGTTGGGTTGAGTCCGGTTGGGTTGGGTTGAGTCCGGTTGGGTTGCGTTGAGTCAAGCTGGGTCAAGTTGGGTATTTGGGGGAATTTTTACGGAAGTTGTGGTCAGCCCTTGGCTGGGGTCGGGAATTCCCCAATTCTGAGCGTCCAGGTGGGAATCGGGCACGGCTCGGTCCCCATGACCCCAAGATTCCTTCCCAAGCCGAGTTATCTTTTGGGGTGAGAGCCGTGGGCGTGGCACTGCCCGCTGTCCCCAGCTCGCCCGCTGTCCCCGCAGAGGTCCTGCCCGTGGGCATCATCGCCGGGGCCACCATCGGGGCCAGCATCCTCCTGGTCACCTTCCTGGTGGCCCTCGCCTGCTTCCTGTACCGGCGGCGCAAAGGAAGTGAGTGAGGGGACGGGGGACACCTGGGGACACCTGGGGACACCTGGGGACACCTGGGGACATCTGGGGGACACCTGGGGACATCAGGGACAGGGGGGATGGGAGAGGACGGGGGGACACGGCAAGGGTGGCCTTGTGGTCACTCCATGGTCACTCCATGGTCACTCCACAGCCACCCCATGGTCACTCCACGGTCACTCCATGGTCACTCCATGGTCACTCCACGGTCACTCCATGGTCACTCCATGGTCACCCCGTGGTCACTCCATGGTCACCCCATGGCCACTCCATGGTCACTCCATGGTCACTCCATGGTCACTCATGGTCACTCCATGGTCCATGGTCACTCCATGGCCACTCCATGGTCACTCATGGTCACCCCATGGCCACTCCATGGTCCATGGTCACTCCATGGTCACTCCATGGTCACTCATGGTCACTCCATGGTCCATGGCCACTCCATGGCCACTCCATGGCCACTCCATGGTCACTCCATGGTCACTCATGGTCACTCCATGGTCCATGGTCACTCCATGGCCACTCCATAGTCACTCCATGGTCACTCATGGTCACTCCATGGTCCATGGTCACTCCATGGTCACTCCATGGTCACTCCATGGTCCATGGTCACTCCCTGGTCACTCTGCGGTCACCCCATGGTCACCCCACGGTCACTCTGTGGTCACCCCGTGGTCGCTCTGGCCACCCCCGCAGGCCGCAAGGACGTCACCCTGCGCAAGCTGGACATCAAGGTGGAGACGGTGAACCGGGAGCCGCTGACGCTGCACGGTGACCGCGAGGAGGACACGGCCAGCGTGTCCACGGCCACCCGCGTCATGAAGGCCATCTACTCGGTGAGGGACACCTGGGGGGACAGCGAGGGGACGCCGGCGCCGCGACGGGGCCGGGCCGGCAACGGGATTGGCACCGGGGACGGCCGCGAGGTGTTGGGGGTGTTCCCAAACCTGGGGGTGTTCCTCAAACCTGGGGGTGTTCCTCAAACCTGGGGGCGTCACCAAACCTGGGGGTGTTCCCCAAACCTGGGGGTGTTCCCCAAACCTGGGGGTGTTCCTCAAACCTGGGGGTGTCCCCAAACCTGGGGGTGTCCCCAAACCTGGGGGTGTTCCTCAAACCTGGGGGTGTTCCCCAAACCTGGGGGCGTCACCAAACCTGGGGGTGTTCCCCAAACCTGGGGGTGTTCCCCAAACCTGGGGGTGTCCCCAAACCTGGGGGTGTTCCCCAAACCTGGGGGCGTCACCAAACCTGGGGGTGTTCCCCAAACCTGGGGGTGTTCCCCAAACCTGGGGGTGTTCCCAAATCTGGGGGTGTCCCCAAACCTGGGGGTGTCCTCAAACCTGGGGGTGTCCCCAAACCTGGGGGTGTTCCTCAAACCTGGGGGCGTCACCAAACCTGGGGGTGTTCCCAAACCTGGGGGTGTTCCCCAAACCTGGGGGCGTCACCAAACCTGGGGGTGTTCCCCAAACCTGGGGGTGTTCCCCAAACCTGGGGGTGTCCCCAAACCTGGGGGTGTTCCCCAAACCTGGGGGTGTTCCCAAACCTGGGGGTGTTCCCAAACCTGGGGGTGTCCCCAAACCTGGGGGTGTTCCCCAAACCTGGGGGTGTCCCCAAACCTGGGGGTGTTCCCAAACCTGGGGGTGTCCCCAAACCTGGGGGTGTTCCCCAAACCTGGGGGTGTCCCCAAACCTGGGGGTGTCCCCAAACCTGGGGGTGTCCCCAAACCTGGGGGTGTCCCCAAGGCCAGGTTGGAGCCACCTGGGACACTGGAAATTCCCAAGGTCTCGATGATTTTTTTTTAGGATTTTTCCATCCCGAACCATTCCAGGATTCCCCATCTTGATTTATTCGGGATTTTTGGGATAAATCCCAGATCCTGCCCAGGTTATCCCACGGATTTTTCTGGGATTTTTTAGGATTTTTCAATCCCGAACCATTCCAGGATTCCCCATCTTGATTTATTCGGGATTTTTGGGATAAATCCCAGATCCTGCCCAGGTTATCCCACGGATTTTTCTGGGATTTTTTAGGATTTTTCAATCCCAAACCATTCCAGGATTCCCCGTTCTGGTTAATTTGGGATTTTTGGGATAAATCCCAGATCCTGCCCAAGTTATCCCACAGATTTTTCTGGGATTTTTCTGTGATTTTTTAGGATTTCTCCATCCCAAACCATTCCAGGATTCCCCGTTCTGGTTAATTTGGGATTTTTGGGATAAAATCCCAGATCCCGCCCAGGTTATCCCACATAAAATTCCATGGATTTTTTTTTTTTTTTTTTTTTGTTTTTCCCCCCCAGTCTTTCAAGGACGACGTGGATTTGAAGCAAGACCTGCGCTGCGACACCATCGACACCCGCGAGGAATACGAGCTCAAGGTTTGGGAATTTTGGTTTTTTTTGGGGGGGCAGGAAGATTTTTGGGAAAAGGAGCGAGCAGATCCCGAATTTTTAATTTTTTTTTTTTTTTTTTTTTTCACCCCCCTCCTCCTGGAATGAGGTGGGAAAATCCTGGAATTTCCCCTCCTGTTTAGCCCGCAAAAATTCCAAAAAAAAAAAATCTTCAAAGCCCTGCTAATAAAGCCCCCCAAAAAACTCTCATAATCCCAAAAAAAAAACCCTAAAAAACCCCCAAAAAAGCCCAAAACAATGCCCAAAAAATCCTCCAGAAATCCCCAAAAAACCCCCCAAAAAATTATCAAAAAAATCCCTAAAAAAACCCCAAAAAAACCCCCAAAAACCCGAAAAAAATTCCAAAACAAACCCTCACAAAACCCCCCCCCAAAAAAAAAATCGCAAAAAATTCTCCAAAAACATCACCAAAAACAATCCCCAAAAAAATCTCCCAAAAAAGCCGCAAAAATTCCAAAAAAACCCTCACAAAACCCCAAAAAATCTCCAGAAAATCCCCAAAAAAACTCCAAAAAAATCTCCCAGAAAACCTCCAAAAAACCTGCAAAAGCCCTGAAAAAAACCCTCAAAAAAACCCCCCAAAAAACCCACAAAAACCCTCAAAAAAACCCCCAAAAAACCTGCAAAAATTCCAAAAAACCCGCAAAAACCCGCAAAAACCCCCAAAAAACCCTCAAAAAAAACCCCCAAAACCCGGAAAAACCTGCAAAAAAAACCCCAAAACCCCCCAAAAACCTGGAAAAACCCGCAAAAAAATCCCCAAAAAAACCCAAAAAACCCCCAAAAAATCTGGAAAAACCCGCAAAAAAAACCCCAAAAAACCTGGAAAAACCCGCAAAAAAATCCCAAAAAACCCGGAAAAACCCGAAAAAAAAACCCGAAAAAACCCGCAATAAACCCGGAAAAACCCGCAAAAACAAAATCCCCACAAAACCCGCGAAAAATCTCCGAAAAAAACCCCAAAAAAAACCCGGAAAAACCTGCCAAAAAAAAACCCAAAAAACCCCAAAAAAACTGGAAAAACCCTCAAAAAAATCCCAAAAAACCCGGAAAAACCCTCAAAAAAACCCCAAAAAAACCCCGCAATAAACCCGGAAAAACCCGCAAAAAATCTCCAAAAAACCCCATAAAACCCGGAAAAACCCGCCAAAAAAAAACCAAAAAAACCCCAAAAATCCCCAAAAAACCTGGAAAAACCCGTCAAAAAATCCCCAAAAAACCTGGAAAAACCCTCAAAAAAATCCCCAAAAACCCGGAAAAACCCGCAAAAAAAATCCCCAAAAAACCCCGCAATAAACCCGGAAAAACCCGCAAAAACAAAATCCCCACAAAACCCGCGAAAAATCTCCGAAAAACCCCCAAAAAAACCCGGAAAAACCTGCCAAAAAAAACCCGAAAAACCCTCAAAAAAACCCCAAAAACCCGGAAAAACCCTCAAAAAAACCCCAAAAAACCCCGCAATAAACCCGGAAAAACCCGCAAAAACAAAATCCCCACAAAACCCGCGAAAAATCTCCGAAAAACCCCCAAAAAAACCCGGAAAAACCTGCCAAAAAAAACCCGAAAAACCCTCAAAAAAACCCCAAAAACCCGGAAAAACCCTCAAAAAAACCCCCAAAAAACCCCGCAATAAACCCGGAAAAACCCGCAAAAACAAAATCCCCACAAAACCCGCGAAAAATCTCCGAAAAACCCCCAAAAAAACCCGGAAAAACCTGCCAAAAAAAACCCGAAAAACCCTCAAAAAAACCCCAAAAACCCGGAAAAACCCTCAAAAAAACCCCCAAAAAACCCCGCAATAAACCCGGAAAAACCCGCAAAAAAAAATCCCCACAAAACCCGCGAAAAAATCTCCGAAAAAAACCCCCAAAAAAACCCGGAAAAACCTGCCAAAAAAAACCCAAAAAATCCCCAAAAAACCTGGAAAAACCCTCAAAAAAATCCCAAAAACCCGGAAAAACCCTCAAAAAAACCCCCAAAAAACCCCGCAATAAACCCGGAAAAACCCGCAAAAACAAAATCCCCACAAAACCCGCGAAAAATCTCCGAAAAACCCCCAAAAAAAACCCGGAAAAACCTGCCAAAAAAAAACCCAAAAAACCCCAAAAAAACTGGAAAAACCCTCAAAAAAACCCCAAAAAACCCCGCAATAAACCCGGAAAAACCCGCAAAAACAAAATCCCCACAAAACCCGCGAAAAATCTCCGAAAAACCCGCAATAAACCCGGAAAAACCCGCAAAAACAAACAAAAAAAAAAAACCGGAAAAACCCGCCAAAAATCCCCAAAGAA
The DNA here is from genome assembly GCF_963662255.1 of Cinclus cinclus. Classification (NCBI taxonomy): domain Eukaryota; kingdom Metazoa; phylum Chordata; class Aves; order Passeriformes; family Cinclidae; genus Cinclus; species Cinclus cinclus. The sequence goes on along the minus strand of NC_085076.1, from coordinate 1,885,029 downwards.
CCCCAAAAAAAACCCCTCTAAAAAAAAACCCCCCCAAAGAACCCCAAAACCTCCCCAGCTCACCCCAAAATCTCTCTCTCCGTATTTTTTTCCCCCCTCCTCCCTTCTCTCCCAGGACCCAACCAACGGCTACTACAACGTCCGCGCCCACGAGGAGCGCCCGGCGTCGCGCTCCGTCCTCTACCCCGACTACCGCGCCCCCGCCGCGCCCGCGCCCCGCTTCGACGCGCGCCCCCCCGTCTCGACTCTCCCACTCCGGCGCCTACGCCCAGCTCGGTTCTTACGCCCGTCCAGAATTCCCGACGGATCCCGCGGCGGGAGGCGACAACTCCAGCCAGCTTTCCTACGAGAATTACGGCACCGCCGCGGCGTTCCCGGCCGGTTATCCCGCTTACCGCGTGGGTTTCGGCAATTCCGCCGCCTTGGAAAGGGGAGCGTACGAGGCGTACGAGGCCGTGGGGAAATTCGGGAGCGCCGCCAGGTTTTCCTACACGTCCCAGCACTCGGACTACGGGCAGAGATTCCAGCAGAGGATGCAGACGCACGTTTAGGGACGGGGATGGGTTTTGGTTTTGGGGTTTTTTTTTGGTTGTCGTTTCTTTTTTTTCCAGGTACCTCACGAGGTGTCCCCCTGATATTCAGGGGTTCGTCCCGTTCCTCAAATTCCGTTCCTCAAATCCCTCTCTTCAAATCCCGTTCTTCAAATCCCTCTCTTCAAATCCCTCTCTTCAAATCCCGTTCTTCAAATTCCGTTCTTCAAATCCTTCTCTTCAAATTCCGTTCCTCAAATCCCTCTCTTCAAATCCCGTTCTTCAAATCCCTCTCTTCAAATCCCGTTCCTCAAATTCCGTTCCTCAAATCCCTCTCTTCAAATCCCGTTCTTCAAATCCCTCTCTTCAAATCCCGTTCTTCAAATTCCGTTCTTCAAATCCTTCTCTTCAAATCCCGTTCCTCAAATCCCTCTCTTCAAATTCCGTTCTTCAAATCCCTCTCTTCCAATCCCATTCTTCAAATCCTTCTCTTCCAATCCCATTCCTCAAATCCCTCTCTTCAAATCCCTCTCTTCAAATTCCTCTCTTCAAATCCCGTTCTTCCAATCCCATTCCTCAAATCCCTCTCTTCCAATCCCATTCTTCAAATCCTTCTCTTCAAATCCTTCTCTTCCAATCCCGTTCTTCAAACCCTTCTCTTCAAATCCCGTTCTTTAAATCCCGTTCCTCCAACCCCATTCCGGATTTTTTGGTTTTTTGGTTTTTTTTCTCGGAAGTTCCGGTCTGTTCCGGTGTTGGGTTGGGGGTTTTGTTATTTTTTTTTTGTTGCTTTTTGTTTTTTTGGTTGTTTTTCTTTTCTTCGAACGGTACCGTGGAGGAGAGGAGGGGGAATGTTGTGATCCAACGGAGAGGGACGCGTAAATCCCTGAAGAAAAATCCTCATTCCAAATCATTCCCGTTCCCAAATCCGTCCCTGAATCCAGAGGGATGAGAAAATCCCAAAAAACCCCAATTCCAAATCATTCCCGTTCCCAAATCCGTCCCTGAATCCAGAGGGATGAGAAAATCCCAAAAAACCCCAATTCTAAATCATTCCGATTTCCCGATCCCGTTGGGATCAGCAGGAGGGTTCTGGGTGTTCCCAAATCCAGAGGAACACACAAATCCCAAAAAAATTCCTCGTTCCAAATCATTCCTGTTCCCAAATCCATCCCTGAATCCAAAGGGATGAGCAAATCCCTAAAAAAAAAAAAAAAATCCCAATTCCAAATCATTCCTATTTCCCGATCCCTTTGGGATCAGCAGGAGGGTTCTGGGTGTTCCCAAAATCCAGAGGGACACAAAAATCCCAAAAAAGCCCAATCCCAAAACCATTCCCATTTCCCCAAGGGCTGCGTGCGTCCCCGAATCCAGAGGGGTGCACAAATCCCAAAAAATTCCTCATTCCAAACCATTCCCATTCCCAAATCCATCCCTAAATCCATAGGGACGCACAAATCCCAGAAAAAAAAAAAAACAAACCCAATCCTAAACTATTCCCATCCTTGGATCCCATTGGATCTGGAGGAGGGTTCTGGGTGTTCCCAAAATCCAGAGGGACGCAAAAATCCCCCCCCAAAAAAAAAAAAAAAAAAAACCCCAATCCCAAAACCATTCCCATTTCTCCAATCCATCCCAAAATCCAGAGGGATGAGAAAATCCCAAAAAAAAAAAAAAAATCCCAATTCCAAATCATTCCCTTTTCCCGATCCCTTTGGGATCAGGAGGGTTCTGGGTGTTCCCAAATCCAGAGGGACACAAAAATCCCCTCCCCCCCCCAAAAAAAAATCCCAATCCTAAATAATTTCCATTCCCAAATCCATCCCTGAATCCAGAGGGACGAGCGAATCCCAAAAAAAAAAAAAACAAACAAACCCATTCCCAAAAAATCCCATTCCCAAAAAAAAAAAAAAACAAACCCCAATCCCAAACCATTCCCATTCCCTGTGCCTTGATTTTGGGGTCACCCCTCCCTCGGGGATGGCTCCACCCCAAAATTCCCAATTTTCCCTCATCCCAAAAGGAGACGGAGTCGGTTGGAATTTTTTGGGAATTTTTGGGAATTTTTTGGGATTTTTTTGGGAATTTTTGGGAATTTTTTGGGATTTTTTTGGGAAATGTTTGGGGATTTTTTGGGATTTTTTTTGGGAAATGTTTGGGGGTTTTTTTGGGAATTTTGGGGGATTTTTTGGGATTTTTTTTGGGAAATGTTTGGGGATTTTTTTGGGAATTTTGGGGGATTTTTTGAGGACTTTTTGGGGGGAATTTTTTGGGGAATTTTGGGGAATTTTTGTGAATTTTGGGGTTTTTTTGGGGAATTTTTTTGGGGGAAATTGTTAGGAATTTTTGGGATCCCCCATTCCATACGCACATCATTCCCATGGGAAAGGATCCCCCCAATCCCAAAATTCCCCAAATTCCAGGGGTTTTTTCCGGAATTTTTGGGGGATGAGTTTTGGAGGGAATTCCCCAAAAAAAATTCCAGGTTTTTTTCAGAATTTTGGAAGGAATTGCCCAAAAAAATTCCAGGTTTTTTTTTTTTATTATTATGGGAGATGAATTTTCATCAACTCTCCCCAAAAAAAAATAAAACCCCAAAATTAGGTACGAACCCCTTCCCCACCCTTCAAAGATCTTCCCCAAAAAAAAAAAAAAAATCAGGAAATTTCCCAAAATTCCCCCCACCCCTTTTAAAAAAAAAAAAAAAATTAAAAAAAAAATTCCTATCAGGACGGGCCAAAAACAAAAAAAAAAACAAAAAAAATCCCAAAGGTGCCTGATTTCACCCCAAAAATTCCACAAATTCCCGTTCCAGGTGCTGCACCCCAAAAAAAAAAAAAAAAAAAAATCACAGCAATATCCCACGATCACCGGGAAGCTTTAAAATTCCAACCCCGTTTTGGGGCTGGAAATTGGGATTTTTTTTTCCCCCCCCTTTTTTTTTTTCATTTTTTAGCACAAGATGATTTAGAGAAACTTTCCCTTTTCTTTTTTCCTGAAATTCCGCGATTTTTTCCCCTCTCCCCCGTTCCCTTTTTTTTTAAAAAAAAAAAAAAAAGTCGCGTTTTTCCTTTTTTTTTAAAATATTCTGTACTATATTTTTAGTCTTAAACACGATATATTATATATATTTAATTTTTTATATATATAAATATATATATGAATATGAATGGTTAAAAAAAAAAAAAAACGGAAGCGGGTCTGAGTTTTTTTTGTAATTCAGCGTTTCGTCCCTGAAAAAAAAAAAAAAAATATTTTTATAATTTCTTGATGGTTTTAGATGGATGAAGGGAGGAAAGAATATTTGTCTTTTCCACCCGTTAATTCCTACAGTTCCATGGAGGAATCCACAATAAAAAATAATAAAAATATATAAATTTATTCCAGGGATTTATCCGATTTATTCCTGGCTTTATCCTGATTTATTCCTCGGGAATTTTCACCACAAATCCCTCGCCTCATCCTTTCTCCTTTCTTTATATAAAAATGATTTAAAGCCCAAAATTTAATCAGGATTCCCTCAAAAAAAAAAATATAAAAAGCCGGAATTTGGCTTTTAGAACTCAAAATTCCCCTTTTTATTTATTTATTTTTTTCATTATTATTATTATTATCTCGCTGGAATTTCACCTTCCAGCCTTTCCCTTCCCCAGCGTGGTGATAAAAACCACAATAAATTAATTAATAAAAATTGCAATTTTTACATCGCGAGCTGCTGGGAAAGGAAAACAAGGATACGGGGGGGGGGGGGGGGGGAAGGCCTCCATAATTTTTTTTTTTTTTTTTTTTACGGAAAAATTGAAAAGTGGGATCCAGTTTCCCCAACCCAGGGCTTTTCCCACCCCACATCAAGCGACAGCGGTGGCATCCCAAGGGTGGAACGACATCCCAAGGTGAAATTCCCAAATTCCTCAGGCGAATTCCCGATTTTTAGCCCCTCTCCCCTCACAAAACCCGCCATGATGCGGCCTACTCGCGTCCTCAGCGCAGCGTGACCCCCAGCCCTGGCAGGGCCCGCCCCCGGCTGGGCGGGCTCTGAGGGCCGCGCCCCTCGAGCCGAGATTTTTATAACCTCGGCGATCCCGCGAGATCACGCGAGATTTGTTGTTCCGCCATCCCGCAATGGAGTCGCTTTGTGAGTGACGTCATCAGTGTGCGATCGGGGGGAATTTTGGGAGGGGGGGGCCCGAGGGATTTTTGGGGACCCTCAGGGGGGACCAAAAAAAAAAAAAAAAAAACACCCAAAAAAGTTCCTAATTCGTCCTTTCTTTGATCCCTTCGCGGGCGGCACAAAAGGGGAGCAGGCCCGAGCTCTGGGGGGCTTTGAGGGCCGTACCCCCCCCCCCCCAAAAAAAAAAAAAATTTATGGGGTTTTGGGGCCCCAATCCCTAAATTTGGGTCCCAATCC
>NC_085076.1:1730525-1879891 GCF_963662255.1 Cinclus cinclus | reverse complement strand
GGGTTGGGAATTGGGGTTGGGAATTGGGGTAGGGAATTCTGGGATTTGGGGACGGGAATTCCGGGATTTGGGGACGAGAATTCTGGGAATTTGGGGTCGGGAATTCCGGGATTTGGGGACGGGAATTCTGGGATTTGGGGTTGGGAATTCTGGGAATTTGGGGTTGGGAATTCCGGGATTTGGGGTTGGGAATTCTGGGATTTGGGGACGGGAATTGGGGTTGGGAATTCTGGGATTTGGGGTTGGGAATTCTGGGATTTGGGGACGGGAATTCTGGGATTTGGGGTCGGGAATTCTGGGATTTGGGGACGGGAATTCCGGGAATTTGGGGTCGGGAATTCCGGGATTTGGGGATGGGAATTCTGGGATTTGGGGACGGGAATTCTGGGAATTTGGGGTTGGGAATTCTGGGAATTTGGGGTTGGGAATTGCGGGAATTTGGGGTTGGGAATTCTGGGATTTGGGGACGGGAATTGGGGTTGGGAATTCTGGGATTTCGGGTTGGGAATTCCGGGATTTGGGGACGGGAATTCTGGGAATTTGGGGTTGGGAATTGCGGGAATTTGGGGTTGGGAATTCTGGGATTTTGGGACGGGAATTGGGGTTGGGAATTCTGGGATTTAGGGTTGGGAATTGGGGTTGGGAATTCTGGGATTTGGGGTTGGGAATTCTGGGATTTGGGGACGGGAATTGGGGTTGGGAATTCTTGGATTTGGGGTTGGGAATTCTGGGATTCGGGGTCGGGAATTGGGGTTGGGAATTCTGGGATTTGGGGTTGGGAATTCTGGGATTTGGGGACGGGAATTGGGGTTGGGAATTCTGGGATTTGGGGTTGGGAATTCTGGGAAAGATGGAATTGGGGTCGGGAATTGGGAACTCCGGGAATTCTGGGATTTGGGGTCGGGAATTGTGGGAATTGGGGGTCGGAAATTCTGGGAGTCTGGGTTGGGAATTTTGGGAATTCTGGGAATTCTGGGAATTTGGGTTGGGAATTTTGGGAATCTGGGTTGGGAATTCTGGGAATTCGGGTTGGGAATTTTGGGAACTCCGGGAATTCCGGGAATTTGGGTTCGGAAATTTTGGGAATGTTGAGATTCGGGGCCAAATTTCGGGATCGCTTCTTGGGATCTGGGATCAAACTTGGGAACTTCAAAATTCCCTCGCGAATTTCTTCCGAAATTCCCGAATTTTCCTCTCCCGTCTCGGGGATGAAATTTTCCCAAATTTTTTTTATTTTATTTTATTTGATTTTATTTTATTTTTTTTCCCCCTCGTTAAAAAATTCCAAAATTTTTTGGTTTTTTTTGTTTTTTAATGTTTTTAATTTTTCCCAGCAAACGCCTCCCGGGCCCGAAGCCGCTGATCCGAGTGCTGGAAAGCTGAACTCCGGGAATTTCGGGATCCCGCCGGAATTCTGGGATTTCAATTTCGGGATCCCTTTGGAATTCTGGGATTTCTCTGGAATTTTGGGAATTAAATTTTGGGATTTCAATTTCGGGATCCCCTTTGGAATTCTGGGATCTCTCCGGAATTTTGGGATTTCAATTTCGGGATCCCCTTTGGAATTCTGGGATCTCTCCGGAATTTTGGGATTTGAATTTCGGGATCCCCTTTGGAATTCTGGGATCTCTCCGGAATTTTGGGATTTGAATTTCGGGATCCCTTTGGAATTCTGGGATCTCTCCGGAATTTTGGGATTTGAATTTCGGGATCCCCTTTGGAATTTTGGGATTTAAATTTTGGGATTTCAATTTCGGGATCCCTTTGGAATTCTGGGATCTCTCCGGAATTTTGGGATTTCAATTTCGGGATCCCCTTTGGAATTCTGGGATCTCTCCGGAATTTTGGGATTTCAATTTCGGGATCCCTTTGGAATTCTGGGATATCCCCGGAATTTTGGGATTTCAATTTCGGGATCCCTTTGGAATTTTGGGATTTAAATTTTGGGATTTGAATTTCAGGATCCCTTTGGAATTCTGGGATTTCTCTGGAATTTTGGGATTTGAATTTCGGGATCCCTTTGGAATTCTGGGATTTCTCTGGAATTTTGGGATTTCAATATCAGGATCCCTTTGGAATTCTGGGATCTCTCTGGAATTTTGGGATTTCAGTTTTAGGATTTGAAATTTTTTTTTTATTTGGGATCCTTTGGGAGTTTTGGGATCGCTCCGGAATTTTTTTAGGGGGAATCCCTTTGGAATTTTGGGATTTCAATTTCGGGATCCCTTTGGAATTCTGGGATTTCTCTGGAATTTTGGGATTTCAATTTCGGGATTTGAATTTCGGGATCCCTTTGGAATTCTGGGATTTCAATTTCGGGATTTGAAATTTTTTTGGGGGATCCTTTGGGAGTTTTGGAATCGCTCCGGAATTTTTTTGGGGGGATCCCTTTGGAATTTTGGGATCTCTCTGGAATTTTGGGATTTGAATTTTTGGGATCCTTTGGGAGTTTTGGGATTTCTCTGGGAATTTTTTGGGGATCCCTCCGGAATTTTGGGATTTAAATTTTGGGATTGGAATTTTTGGGATCCCTTTGGAATTCTGGGATCTCTCTGGAATTTCGGGATCCCGTTGGAATTTTGGGATTTGAATTTTTGGGATCCCTTTGGAATTTTGGGATCCTTTTGGATTTTTTTTTCCCCCCCATGAAAATTCCACATTTTTTCACCTCCAAAAAATTCCATTTTTTTTCCCTTAAAAATTCCTGGTTTTCCCCTAAAAATTCCATATTTTTCCAAAAAAATTCCGTATTTTCCTCAAAAAAATTCCACATTTTTCCCATAAAAATTCCACATTTTCCCCTGAAAACTCCATTTCTTTTCCCCCCAGAAATTCCATGTCTTTCCCAAGGAAAATTTTTTTCCCACAGAATTCCCATTTTTCCCCAAAAAAATTCCTATTTTTTTTCCCCAAAATTCCCATTTTCCCCCCAGAATTCCCATTTTTCCATCCCAAAATTCCCATTTTTCCCCCCAGAATTCCCATTTTCCCAAAAAAAATCCTATTCTTTTTCCCAAAATTCCCATTTTTTTCCGCAAAAAATACCCATTTTTTCCCAGAATTCCCATTTTTCCCCGCAGAATTCCCATTTTTCCTCCCAGAATTCCCATTTTCCCCCCAGAATTCCTATTTTTCCCAAAAAATTTCCTATTTTTTTTCCCAAAATTCCCATTTTCTTCCCCAGAATTCCCATTTTTTTGCCCAAAAAATTCCCATTTTTTTCCCAGAATTCCCATTTTTCCCCCCAGAATTCCCACTTTTTTTCCCCAAAAAAATTCCCATTTTTTTTTCCCCCCAGAATTCCCATTTTTCCATCCCAAAATTCCCTTTTTTTTCCCCAGAATTCCCATGTTTTCCCCCCAGAATTCCCATTTTTTCCCCAATAAATTCCCAATTTTTTTCCCCCCCAGAATTCCCATTTTTTTTTTTTTTCCCAAAATTCCCATATTTTTTTTTCCCCCTGTATTTATTTCCGTTCCTTCCCGGAATTTCGCGGTGAGGTGGGGGGGGGATGGGCACAGGTTGGAATTTTGGAATTCCCTCCCCCCCCCCCAAAAAAAAAAAATAAAAAATTTCCCCCAAATTTCCCAAAATTCCGACCCAGGACCGCCCAGATCCCGACCTTTGACCCTTCGGAATTCCCGGGAATTCCCAAAAAAAAAAAAAAAAAAAAAAATAAAAAAAATCAAAAATAAAAAATTTTCCTGGATTTTCTTATTCATAAATAAAAATTTAAGAAAAAAATGAAAATTACAAATTTGCTGCCTGCTTTAAATTTGGGGATTTCGGGGATTTTTGGGATAATTTTGGGGAATTTTTTTGGGATAATTTTGGGGGATTTTCGGGATAATTTTGGGGAATTTCGGGATAATTTTGGGGGATTTTCGGGATAATTTTGGGGGATTTTTGGGGTGATTTTGGGGGATTTTTGGGGTGATTTTCGGAAATTTTTTGGGGAATTTTGGGCTGATTTCGGGGATTTTTGGGATAATTTCGGTGTAATTTTTGGGGTAATTTGGGGGATTTTTGGGATAATTTTGGGGATTTTTTGGGGTGATTTTGAGGATTTTTTGGGGATAATTTTGGGTAATTTCTGGGATAATTTTGAGGAATTTTTGGGGTGATTTCGGGGATTTTTTTTGGGAACTTTGGGGGATTTTTGGGGAATTTTGGGCTGATTTCGGGGATTTTTGGGATAATTTCGGGTAATTTTGGGGGTAATTTGGGGGATTTTGGGGGATTTTTTGGGGGATAATTTTCGGGATTTTTGGGGTAATTTTGGGGAATTTTTTGGGGATAATTTTGGGTAATTTTGGGGGTAATTTTGGGGATTTTTTTTGGATAATTTTGGGGGATTTTTGGGGATAATTTTCAGGATTTTTGGGGTAATTTTGGGGAATTTTTGGGGGGGATTTTTGGGATAATTTTGGGGAATTTTTGGGGTGATTTTGGGGATTTTTTGGGGATAATTTTGGGTAATTTTGGGGGTAATTTTGAGGAATTTTTGGGGTGATTTTGGGGATTTTTGGGGATAATTTTGAGGATTTTGGGGGATTTTTGGGGCAATTTTGGGGATTTTTGGGGTAATTTCGGGGATGATTTCGGGCTGATTTTGGGTTGATTTTGGGGATGATTTTGGGGCTCATTTTGTGATTTTTTGGGTGATTTTGGGATGATTTTGGGGATGATTTTTGGGCGATTTTGGGGGTAATTTTGAGGAATTTTTGGGGTGATTTTGGGGATTTTTAGGGTAATTTTTGGGGTAATTTTGGGGATGATTTGGGGCTGATTTTGGTGTGAGTTTTGGGTGATTGTCCCCAATGTCCCCAATGTCCCCAATGTCCCCAATGTCCCCAATGTCCCTGTCAGTGTCCCCAGTGTCCCAAATGTCCCTGTGAGTGTCCCCAATGTCCCCTGTGTTCCCTGTCCCTGTCAGTGTCCCCTGCCCCCATCAGTGTCCTTGTGAGTGTCCCCAATGTCCCAAATGTCCCAGTGAGTGTCCCCTGTCCCTGTCAATGCCTCCTGTCCCTGTGAGTGTCCCCAATGTCCCCTGTCCCCATCAGTGTCCCCAATGTCCCCAATGTCCCCTGCCCCCATCAGTGTCCCTGTGAGTGTCCCCAATGTCCCCAGTGTTCCCTGTCCCTGTCAGTGTCCCTGTGAATGTCCCTGTCAGTGTCCCCAGTGTCCCAAATGTCCCAGTGAGTGTCCCCGATGTCCCCAAAGTCCCTGTGAGTGTCCCCAATGTCCCCAATGTCCCCTGTCAGTGTCCCCAATGTCCCCTGTCCCTGTCAGTGTCCCCAGTGTCCCCAATGTCCCCAGTGTTCCCTGTCCCTGTCAGTGTCCCTGTGAATGTCCCTGTCAGTGTCCCCAGTGTCCCAAATGTCCCAGTGAGTGTCCCCGATGTCCCCAAAGTCCCTGTGAGTGTCCCCAATGTCCCCAATGTCCCTGTGAGTGTCCCCAATGTCCCCTGTCCCTGTCAATGTCCCTGTGAGTGTCCCCAATGTCCCCAGTGTCCCCTGTCCCTGTCAGTGTCCCCCTGCCCCCATCAGTGTCCCCAATGTCCCCTGCCCCCATCAGTGTCCCCAATGTCCCCTGCCCCCATCAGTGTCCCTGTGAATGTCCCTGTGAGTGTCCCTATCAGTGTCCCCAATGTCCCAGTGAGTGTCCCCGATGTCCCCAAAGTCCCTGTGAGTGTCCCCTGTCCCTCAGTGTCCCCAGTGTCCCCAATGTCCCCGTGAGTGTCCCCAATGTCCCAAATGTCCCAGTGAGTGTCCCCTGTCCCTGTCAGTGTCCCTGTCAGTGTCCCCGATGTCCCCAAAGTCCCAGTGAGTGTCCCCTGTCCCTCAGTGTCCCCAGTGTCCCCAATGTCCCCGTGAGTGTCCCCGATGTCCCCAGGACGTTCCCCGGTCCCGCCGTCTCCAGGTGGCCGCGGACCGAGCCTGGAGCGGCCGGAGCGGCAGCGCCCCCGCCACCAACAGGTGACAGTGAGGGGACAGCAGGTGACAGTGAAATCACAACAGGTGACAGCGAGGGGACAGCAGGTGACAGTGAGGGGACAGCAGGTGACAGTGAAATCACAACAGGTGACACCGAGGTCACAGCAGGTGACAGTGAGGGGACAGCAGGTGACAGTGAAATCACAACAGGTGACAGCGAGGGGACAGCAGGTGACAGTGAGGGGACAGCAGGTGACAGTGAGGTCACAGCAGGTGACACCGAGGTCACAGCAGGTGACAGCGAGGGGACAGCAGGTGACAGTGAGGGGACAGCAGGTGACAGCGAGGGGACAGCAGGTGACAGCGAGGGGACAGCAGGTGACAGTGAAATCACAACAGGTGACACCGAGGTCACAGCAGGTGACAGCGAGGGGACAGCAGGTGACAGTGGGGTCACAGCAGGTGACACCGAGGTCACAGCAGGTGACAGCGAGGGGACAGCAGGTGACAGTGAAATCACAGCAGGTGACACCGAGGTCACAGCAGGTGACAGTGAGGGGACAGCAGGTGACACCGAGGTCACAGCAGGTGACAATTGCGCTGCGGGGGGAGCTCCGCGACTTCCTCACCTCGCTCAGGTGAGGGACGGGGGCGGGGCCACAGCGGGACAGGTGACACCGGGACATGGGTGTCACCTCAGGGGCTGTGCCAGGTGGGACAATGTCCCCGTGTCACCTCAGGGGCTGTGCCAGTGTCACACAATGTCACACACAATGTCACACAGTGTCAATGTCACACAGTGTCACACGATGTCACACAGTGTCACACAATGTCACACATTGTCACAGTGTCACACACAGTGTCACACGATGTCACACACAGTGTCAGTGTCACACACAGTGTCAGTGTCACACACAGTGTCACACATTGTCACACACAGTGTCACACAGTGTCAATGTCATACATTGTCACACGATGTCACACACAGTGTCAGTGTCACACAGTGTCACACATTGTCACAATGTCACACATTGTCACACAATGTCACACAATGTCACAGTGTCACACAATGTCACACACAGTGTCAATGTCACACAATGTCACACACATTGTCACACACATTGTCACACACAGTGTCAGTGTCACACACATTGTCACACACAGTGTCACACACAGTGTCACACATTGTCACACACAGTGTCAGTGTCACACAGTGTCACACAGTGTCACACACAGTGTCACACATTGTCACAGTGTCACACACAGTGTCACACACAGTGTCACACACAGTGTCACACACATTGTCACACACAGTGTCAGTGTCACACAGTGTCACACAGTGTCATACACAGTGTCACACACAGTGTCAGTGTCACACACAGTGTCACACACAGTGTCACACACAGTGTCAGTGTCACACACAGTGTCACACACAGTGTCACACACAGTGTCAGTGTCACACACATTGTCACACACAGTGTCACACACAGTGTCACACACATTGTCACACACAGTGTCACACACAGTGTCAGTGTCACACAGTGTCACACAGTGTCATACACAGTGTCACACACAGTGTCACACACAGTGTCAGTGTCACACACAGTGTCACACACAGTGTCACACACAGTGTCACACAGTGTCACACACAGTGTCACACACAGTGTCACACACAGTGTCAGTGTCACACACAGTGTCACACACAGTGTCACACAGTGTCACACACAGTGTCACACGATGTCACACACAGTGTCACACACAGTGTCAGTGTCACACACAGTGTCACACACAGTGTCACACAGTGTCACACACAGTGTCACACGATGTCACACACAGTGTCACACACAGTGTCACACACAGTGTCACACGATGTCACACACAGTGTCACACAGTGTCACACACAGTGTCACACGATGTCACACACAGTGTCACACACAGTGTCACACACAGTGTCACACACAGTGTCACACAGTGTCACACACAGTGTCACACACAGTGTCACACACAGTGTCAGTGTCACACAGTGTCACACACAGTGTCACACAGTGTCACACACAGTGTCACACGATGTCACACACAGTGTCACACACAGTGTCACACACAGTGTCACACACAGTGTCAGTGTCACACACAGTGTCACACACAGTGTCACACAGTGTCACACACAGTGTCACACAGTGTCACACACAGTGTCAGTGTCACACACAGTGTCACACACAGTGTCACACATTGTCACACACAGTGTCACACAGTGTCACACACAGTGTCACACACAGTGTCACACACAGTGTCAGTGTCACACACATTGTCACACGATGTCACACACAGTGTCAGTGTCACACACAGTGTCACACACAGTGTCACACACAGTGTCAGTGTCACACACATTGTCACACGATGTCACACACAGTGTCACACACAGTGTCACACACAGTGTCACACGATGTCACACACAGTGTCAGTGTCACACACAGTGTCACACGATGTCACACACGATGTCACACACAGTGTCACACACAGTGTCACACACAGTGTCAGTGTCACACACAGTGTCACACACAGTGTCACACACAGTGTCACACACAGTGTCAGTGTCACACACAGTGTCACACACAGTGTCACACACAGTGTCACACACAGTGTCAGTGTCACACACGATGTCACACACATTGTCACACACAGTGTCACACACAGTGTCACACAGTGTCACACAGTGTCACACAGTGTCACACACAGTGTCAGTGTCACACACAGTGTCAGTGTAACACACAGTGTCACACACAGTGTCACACACAGTGTCACACACAGTGTCAGTGTCACACACAGTGTCACACACAGTGTCACACACATTGTCACACACATTGTCACACACAGTGTCAGTGTCACACACAGTGTCACACACATTGTCACACACATTGTCACACACAGTGTCAGTGTCACACACAGTGTCACACAGTGTCACACACATTGTCACAGTGTCGCAGTATCAGTGTCCCCTCCGTGTGTCACCTGTGTCACCTCCTGTGTCACCTCCTCATGTCACCTGGTGTCACCTCCTGTCATCTCCTGATGTCACTGAACTGGTTTTAACTGCTCCGAACTGGTTTGGAGCAGTTTGAACTGGTTTGAACTGGTTTGAACTGGTTCGAACAGGTTTGAACTGGTTTGAACTGGTTCGAACTGGTTCGAACCGGTTTGAACTGGTTTGAACTGGTTTATTTCCACGGGGTTTCCCCAGACAGAATTTGGGGGAGCAGAAGCACCCGGGGGGGGAGGGGACAGGGAGGGGGAGGCCCCACCCCCCAAAATCTTATACTGGGGGATACTGGGGGATACTGGGGGGATACTGGGGGACAATGGGGGATACTGGGGGGATACTGGGGGATACTGGGGGGATACTGGGGGGATATTGGGGGATACTGGGGGATACTGGGGGATACTGGGGGGATACTGGGGGATACTGGGGGGATACTGGGGGGATATTGGGGGGATATTGGGGGATACTGGGGGGATATTGGGGGATACTGGGGGATACTGGGGGGATACTGGGGGGATATTGGGGGATACTGGGGGATACTGGGGGGATACAGGGGGGATACTGGGGGGATACAGGAGGGATATTGGGGGGATACTGGGGGGATACTGGGGGATACTGGGGGATACTGGGGGGATACTGGGGGGATACTGGGGGGATATTGGGGGATACTGGGGGATACTGGGGGGATACTGGGGGATACTGGGGGGATACAGGGGGGATACTGGGGGGATACAGGAGGGATATTGGGGGGATACTGGGGGGATATTGGGGGATACTGGGGGATACTGGGGGGATACTGGGGGGATACTGGGGGATACTGGGGGGATACTGGGGGGATATTGGGGGGATATTGGGGGATACTGGGGGATACTGGGGGGATACTGGGGGGATACTGGGGGATACTGGGGGGATATTGGGGGATACTGGGGGGATACTGGGGGGATACAGGAGGGATATTGGGGGATACTGGGGGATACTGGGGGGATACTGGGGGATACTGGGGGGATACAGGAGGGATATTGGGGGGATATTGGGGGATACTGGGGGATACTGGGGGATACTGGGGGGATACTGGGGGGATACTGGGGGGATATTGGGGGATACTGGGGGGATACTGGGGGATACTGGGGCATACTGGGGACATTTGGGGACATTTTTGGGACATTTTGGGACATTTTGGGACATTTGGGGACATTTGGGGACATTTGGGGACATTTGAGGACATTTGAGGACATTTGGGGACATTTGAGGACATTTGGGGACATTTGGGGACATTTGGGGACATTTGAGGACATTTGAGGACATTTTTGGGACATTTGGGGACATTTTGGGACATTTGGGGACATTTTGGGGAGATTTTGGGGAGATTTGGGGACATTTTTGGGACATTTTGGGTCATTTGGGGAGATTTGGGGACATTTGGGGACATTTGGGGACATTTGAGGACATTTGAGGACATTTTTGGGACATTTTTGGGACATTTGGGGACATTTTGGGGAGATTTGGGGAGATTTGGGGACATTTTGGGACATTTGGGGACATTTGGGGACATTTGGGGACATTTTGGGGACATTTGGGGACATTTTGGGGTCACGGGTGCTCCGCCCGCAGGGTCTCGTAGATCTCGTGGTGCTCGGAGCTCAGACCCTGCAGGGGAAGGGGGCGAGATTTTGGGGGGGGGGAGGGGTCTGTGCCCTCCCCTCCCCCCCCCGGCCCAGTGTCACCTCCCCCCAAAATTGGGGGGGGGGGGGGTGGAGGGGGGGTCCCCAGGGATGCGACACCCCCGGATTAGGGACAGCCCCTCCCCTCACCCGGTCCCAAAAATGGGTATTTGGGGAGGGGGGGGTGAACCCCCAAATCCCGAACAACCCAAAATCCCCAAATCCCCAAAATCCCCAAATCCCAAAATCCCAAAAAACCAAATCCCAAAATCCCCAAAATCCCCAAATCCCCAAATCCCAAAAAACCAAATCCCAAAATCCCAAAAAACCAAAATCCCAAAATCCCAAACCCCAAAATCCCAAAATCCCAAACCCTAAAATCCCAAAAACCAAAATCCCGAAATCCCAAACCCCAAAATCCCAAACCCCAAAATCCCAAAACCCAAAATCCCAAAATCCCAAAAAACCAAATCCCAAACCCCAAAATCCCAAAAACCAAACCCCAAAAACCCCAAACCCCGCAAAGCCCCCAAATCCCAAATCCCCCAAACCCCAAATCCCAAAATCCCAAAAACCCAAACCCCAAATCCCCCAAATCCCCCAAATCCCCCAAAAATCCCCCAAATTTCCCCCAAATCCCCAAAAATTCCCCCAAATCCCCAAAAATTCCCAAATCCCCCCAAAATTTCCGCCAAATCCCCCAAAATTTCCCCCAAATTCCCCCAAATTTCCCCCAAATTCCCCCAAATCCCCCAAAATTCCCCCAAATCCCCCAAATTTCCCCCTAATCCCCTAAAATTCCCCCAAATCCCCCCAAATTACCCCCAAACCCCCCCAAATTCCCCCAAACCCCCCAAAATTTCCCCCAACCCCCAAATTCCCCCAAACCCCCCAAATTCCCCAAAATCCCCCCAAAATTCCCCCCCAAATTCCCCCCCAAACCCCCCAAATTCCCCAAACCCCCAAATTCCCCCAATCCCCCCAAAATTCCCCCCAAAATCCCCCCAAATTCCCCCCAACACCCCCCCCAAATTCCCCCCAAACTCCCCCCAAATCCCCCCAAATTCCCCCCCAAAATCCCCCCCAAACCCCCAAATCCCCCCAAACCCCCCAAAATTCCCCCAAATCCCCCCCAACCCAACCCCAAATCCCCCAAACCCAACCCCCCAAATCCCCCAAATCCCCCAAACCCCAAATTCCCCCAAATCCCCCAAAATTCCCCCAAAATTCCCCCAAATTCCCCAATATCCCCCCAAATCCCCTCAAAATCCCCCACATTTCCCCCAAATCCCCCAAAATTTCTCCCAATCCCCCAAAATTCCCCCAAATCCCCCCAAATTTCCCCCAAATCCACCAAAATTCCCCCAAATTCCCCCAAAATTCCCCAAAATCTCCCCAATTTTCCCCAAATCCCAACAAATTTCCCCCAAATCCCCCAAAATTTTCCCACAAACCCTCAAAATTTCCCCCAAACCCCCCAAATTTCCCCCAAACCCCCCAAATTTCCCCAAAATCCCCCAAAATTTCCCCCAAATTTCCCCCAAATTCCCCAAAATTTCTCCTAAATCCCCCAAAATTCCCCCCATATCCCCCCAAACTTCCCCCAAATCCCCCAAAATTCCCCCAAATCCCTCAAAATTTCCCCAAATTTCCCCCAAATCCCCCAAAATTCCCCCAAATTCCCCAATATCCCCCCAAATCCCCTCAAAATCCCCCACATTTCCCCCAAATCCCCCAAAATTTCTCCCCAATCCCCCAAAATTTCCCCAAATCCCCCCAAATTTCCCCCAAATCCACCAAAATTCCCCCAAAATCCCCCAAAATTTCCCCCAAATTTCCCCCAAATTCCCCAAAATTTCTCCTAAATCCCCCAAAATTCCCCCCATATCCCCCCAAACTTCCCCCAAATCCCCCAAAATTCCCCCAAATCCCTCAAAATTTCCCCAAATTTCCCCCAAATCCCCCAAAATTCCCCCAAAATTCCCCCAAATTCCCCAATATCCCCCCAAATCCCCTCAAAATCCCCCACATTTCCCCCAAATCCCCCAAAATTTCTCCCCAATCCCCCAAAATTTCCCCAAATCCCCCCAAATTTCCCCCAAATCCACCAAAATTCCCCCAAATTTCCCCCAAAATTTCCCAAAATCTCCCCAATTTTCCCCAAATCCCAACAAATTTCCCCCAAATCCCCCAAAATTTTCCCACAAACCCTCAAAATTTTCCCCCAAACCCCCCAAATTTTCCCCCAAACCCCCCAAATTTCCCCAAAATCCCCCAAAATTTCCCCCAAATTTCCCCCAAATTCCCCAAAATTTTCCAAAATCCCCCCAATTTCCCCCAAACCCCCCAAATTTCCCCCAAATCCCCCAAATTTCCCCAAAATCCCCCAAAATCCCCGTGACTCACTGCGTACACCCCCTCGTCCTCCTTCTGCTGCGGGAACAAAAAAAACCCGGGGGGATTTTGGGGGGCTTGGGGGGGGGGGGGGGGGGGGGGGGCACAGGCGGACACCCCCAAAAAAATCAACCCCAAAAAAATCAACCCCCCAAAAAATCACCCCAAAAAAAATCCCACCCCTGCACCCCAAAAAATCCTCCCCCCAAAAAAAAATCCCAAAAATTCCCCCCAAAAATCCCCAAATCCTCCCCCCAAAAATCCTCCTCACACCCTAAAAAAAAATCCCCCAAAATCCCTCCCAGCACCCCAAAATCCCCCAAAAATCCCCCCAAAAATCCTCCCCGCACCCCAAAACTCCCCCAAAATCCCCCAAAATCCATCCCCACGCCCCAAAATCCCCCTAAAATCCCCCCAAAATTCCCCCAAAATTCCCCCAGCACCCCAAAAATCCCTTCCAGCACCCCAAACATCCCCCAAAATCCCCCCAAAATCCTCCCCACGCCCCAAAATCCCCCCAAAATCCCCCCAAAAATCCTCAACCCACCCCAAAACCCCCCCAAAATCCCTCAAAATCCCTCCCAGAACCCCAAAATCCCTTCCAGCATCCCAAAATTCCTCCCAAAAATTCCCCCAAAAATCCTCCTCACGCCCCAAAACCCCCCCAAAAATCCCCCAAAATCCCTCCCAGCACCCCAAAAGCCCCCCAAAAAACCCCAAAAATCCTAAACACACCCCAAAATTCCCCAAAATCCCTCCAAAAATCCTCAACACACCCCAAAACCCCCTAAATTCCCTCAAAATCCATCCCCACGCCCCAAAATCCCCCCAAAAATCCCCCCAAAATCCCTCCCGGATCCCTAAAATCCCTCCCAGCACCCCAAAATCCCCCAAAATCTTCCCAGTACCCCAAAATCCCCCCAAAAATCCCCCCAAAATCCCTCCCAGAACCCTAAAATCCCTTCCAGCACCACAAACATCCCCCAAAATTCCCCCAAAATGCCCCCAAGAATCCTCAACCCGCCCCCAAACCCCCCAAAATCCCTCAAAATCCCTCCCAGCAACCTAAAATCCCCCCAAAATCCCCCCAAAAATCCTCCCAGCACCCTAAAATCCCTTCTAGCACCCCAAAAAATCCCCCCAAAAATCCTCCCCACGCCCCAAAATCCCCCTAAAATCCCCCCCAAAAATCCCCCAAAATCCCTCCCAGAACCCCAAAATCCCCCCAAAAACCCCCAAAAATCCTCAACACACCCCAAAATTCCCCAAAATCCCTCCAAAAATCCTCCCCACACCCAAAAATCCCCCCAAAATGCCCCCAAAATCCCTCCCGGAACCCTAAAATCCCTCCCGGCACCCCAAAATCCCCCCAAAATCTTCCCAGTACCCCAAAATCCCCCCAAAAATCCCCCCAAAATCCCTCCCAGAACCCTAAAATCCCTTCCAGCACCACAAACATCCCCCAAAATTCCCCCAAAATCCCCCCAAAAATCCTCCCCACACCCCAAAATCCCCCCAAAATTCCCTCAAAATCCCTCCCAGAACCCTAAAATCCCTCCCCGCACCCCAAAATCCCCCCAAAATCTTCCCAGTACCCCAAAATCCCCCCAAAAATCCCCCCAAAATCCCTCCCAGAACCCTAAAATCCCTTCCAGCACCACAAACATCCCCCAAAATTCCCCCAAAATGCCCCCAAGAATCCTCAACCCGCCCCCAAACCCCCCAAAATCCCTCAAAATCCCTCCCAGCAACCTAAAATCCCCCCAAAATCTCCCCAAAAATCCTCCCAGCACCCTAAAATCCCTTCTAGCACCCCAAAAAATCCCCCCAAAAATCCTCCCCACGCCCCAAAATCCCCCTAAAATCCCCCCAAAAATCCCCCAAAATCCCTCCCAGAACCCCAAAATCCCCCCAAAAACCCCCAAAAATCCTCAACACACCCCAAAATTCCCCAAAATCTCTCCAAAAATCCTCCCCACACCCCAAAATCCCCCCAAAATGCCCCCAAAATCCCTCCCGGAACCCTAAAATCCCTCCCGGCACCCCAAAATCCCCCAAAATCTTCCCAGTACCCCAAAATCCCCCCCAAAATCCCCCAAAATCCCTCCCAGCACCCCAAACATCCCCCAAAATTCCCCCAAAATCCCTCCAAAAATCCTCCCCGCACCCCAAAATCCCCCCAAAATCCCTCAAAATCCCTCCCAGAACCCTAAAATCCCCCCAAAATCCCCCCAAAATCCCTCCCAGAACCCTAAAATCCCCCCAAAATCCCTCAAAAACCCTCCCAGAACCCTAAAATCCCCCCAAAATCCCCCCAAAATCCCTCCCAGAACCCTAAAATCCCCCCAAAATCCCCTCAAAATCCCTCCCAGAACCCTAAAATCCCCCCAAAATCCCCCCAAAATCCCTCCCAGAACCCTAAAATCCCCCCAAAATCCCCCCAAAATCCCTCCCAGAACCCTAAAATCCCCCCAAAATCCCCCCAAAATCCCTCCCAGAACCCTAAAATCCCTCCCCGCACCCCAAAATCCCCCCCAAAAATCCCCCCTCCCCCCCAAAATTTCACCTTCTCAGCCTCTCCTCGCCTCCTCCAAGCCACGAACTGGGGAGGGGAGAGAGAACCGGAATGAGGGAAAAAAGGGCGAAAACGGGAAAAAAAAAAAAAAAAAACAAACCCAAACCCCTCCCCCCCCCAAAAAAAAAAAACACAAAAGGGGAAAGCGGAGGGAATTTGGGGGGAATTTTGGGGATCCCCCCCCCAAAAAAAGGGGTTTGGGGGTTCCCCCTCACCCGGAGGCGGCAGTAGAGGCAGGTGAGGATGAGGCTGTAGAGGAAGAGCACCGCGTCCAGCAGGTAACACACCTGGGGCTCGGCCAGGAGCCCTGCGGGGGTTTGGGGGTTTTTTGGGGGGTTTTGGGGTTTTTTGGGGGGTTTTTGGGGGTTTTTGGGGGGTTTTTGGGGGTTTTGGGGGGGGGTTTTGGGGGTCCTCGGTTGGGCGCACAGCGCGGGGGGCTCAGTGATGCCAATGCAGGACACCCCAAAATGCACCCAAACCTCCCCAAAATTCCCCAAACCACCCCCCGGCCTCCCCAAAATTCCCAAAATGCACCCAAACCTCCCCAAAATTCCCCAAACCACCCCCCGGCCTCCCCAAAATTCCCCAAACCACCCCCCGGACACCCCAAATCCCCCCAAAATCCACCCAAACCTCCCCAAAATTCCCCAAACCACCCCCCGGACACCCCAAATCCCCCCAAAATCCAACCAAACCTCCCCAAAATCCCCCAAACCACCCCCTGGACACCCCAAATCCCCCCAAAATCCACCCAAACCTCCGCAAAATTCCCCAAACCACCCCCCGGACACCCCAAATCCCCCCAAAATCCACCCAAACCTCCCCAAAATTCCCCAAACCACCCCCCGGACACCCCAAATCCCCCCAAAATCCAACCAAACCTCCCCAAAATTCCCCAAACCACCCCCCGGCCTCCCCAAAATTCCCCAAAATCCAACCAAACCTCCCCAAAATCCCCCAAACCACCCCCCGGACACCCCAAATCCCCCCAAAATCCAACCAAACCTCACCAAAATCCCCCAAACCACCCCCCGGACACCCCAAATCCCCCCAAAATCCACCCAAACCCCCCAGAATCCCCCAAAACCCCCAAAATCCCAAATCCCCCAAATCCCCCCCAACCCCCCCCGTCCTCACCTGCGGCCGGTCCGGGCCCCCCCATGAGGACGAGCCCCAGCAGCCAGCGGCTCCTCGCTGTCCCCAGTGTCCCCAGTGCTGTCCCCAGTGCTGTCCCCAGTGTCCCCAGTGCCCCCAGTGCTGTCCCCAGTGCTGTCCCCAGTGTCCCCAGTGTCCCCAGTGCTGTCCCCGCTGTCCCCAGTGTCCCCAGTGCTGTCCCCAGTGCTGTCCCCAGTGTCCCCAGTGCTGTCCCCAGTAACCCCAGTGTCCCCAGTGCTGTCCCCAGTGCTGTCCCCAGTGTCCCCAGAGCTGTCCCCAGTGTCCCCAGTGCTGTCCCCAGTGCTGTCCCCAGTAACCCCAGTTCTGTCCCCAGTGTCCCCAGTGCTGTCCCCAGTGCTGTCCCCAGTGCTGTCCCCAGTGTCCCCAGTGCTGTCCCCAGTGTCCCCAGTGTCCCCAGTGCTGTCCCCAGTGCTGTCCCCAGTGTCCCCAGTAACCCCAGTGCTGTCCCCAGTGTCCCCAGTGCTGTCCCCAGTGTCCCCAGTTCTGTCCCCAGTTCTGTCCCCAGTGCTGTCCCCAGTGCTGTCCCCAGTGTCCCCAGTGTCCCCAGTGCCCCCAGTGCTGTCCCCAGTGTCCCCAGTGTCCCCAGTGTCCCCAGTGCTGTCCCCACTGGTGTCCCCTCGGTCACGCGCGGAGTGACCGCAGCGCCGGCCCCTCCCCCCACTTCCCCCCAGGGCCACCTCCCCTCCCTTCCGCTGTCCCCAAGTGTCACCAGGGCCACTTCCCTTCCCCCCTCCC
Source organism: Cinclus cinclus (assembly GCF_963662255.1). Taxonomy (NCBI): domain Eukaryota; kingdom Metazoa; phylum Chordata; class Aves; order Passeriformes; family Cinclidae; genus Cinclus; species Cinclus cinclus. The sequence continues at coordinate 1,862,377 of NC_085076.1, read as the reverse complement.
CCCCCTCCCCCCCTCTGGGGTCACCAGGTGTCACCTCCCCCTCCCCCACTGTCCCCTAGGTGTCCCCAAAAGCCGCGACGGGAAGGGGAAGGGGTGGGGGGTGGGGAAGCCCCTTCCTCAATTTTGGGGGGCTCTGACCCTTTTTGGGGGGCTGTGACCCTTCTGGGGGGCTCTGACCCCATTTGGGGGGCTCTGATCCTTTTTTGGGGGCTCTGATCCTTTCTGGGGGGCTCTGACTCTTTTTGGGGGGGGTCTGACCCTTCTGGGGGGATCTGACCCTTTTGGGGGGGGGCTCTGACCCTTCTGGGGGGATCTGACCCTTTTTGGGGGGCTCTGACCCTTTTTGGGGGGGCTCTGACCCTTTGGGGGGGCTGTGACCCTTTAGGGGGGGCTGTGACCCTTTTTTGGGGGCTCTGACCCCTTAGGGGGGCTCTGACCCTTTTTTGGGGGGCTGTGACCCTTTAGGGGGGCTCTGACCCTTTTTTGGGGGGCTGTGACTCTTTTTTGGGGGGCTGTGACCCTTTTTTGGGGGGCTGTGACTCTTTTTTGGGGGGCTCTGACCCTTTTTTGGGGGGCTGTGACTCTTTTTTGGGGGGCTCTGACCCTTTAGGGGGGCTCTGACTCTTTAGGGGGGCTCTGACTCTTTTTGGGGGGCTCTGACCCTTTTTGGGGGGCTCTGACCCTTTTTTGGGGGGCTGTGACCCTTTAGGGGGGGCTGTGACCCTTTAGGGGGGCTCTGACCCTTTTTTGGGGGGCTGTGACTCTTTTTGGGGGGCTCTGACCCTTTAGGGGGGCTCTGACCCTTTAGGGGGGGCTCTGACCCTTTTTGGGGGGCTGTGACCCTTTTTGGGGGGCTCTGACTCTTTTTTGGGGGGCTGTGACCCTTTTTGGGGGGCTGTGATCCTTTTTTGGGGGGCTGTGACCCTTTTTGGGGGGCTCTGACTCTTTTTTGGGGGGCTGTGACCCTTTTTGGGGGGCTCTGACTCTTTTTTTGGGGGGCTGTGACCCTTTTTGGGGGGCTGTGATCCTTTTTTGGGGGGCTGTGACCCTTTTTGGGGGGCTGTGATCCTTTTTTGGGGGGCTGTGACCCTTTTTGGGGGGCTGTGACCCTTTTTGGGGGGCTGTGATCCTTTTTGGGGGGGCTGTGACCCTTTTTGGGGGGCTGTGATCCTTTTTTGGGGGGCTGTGACCCTTTTTGGGGGGCTGTGACTCTTTTTTGGGGGGGCTGTGACCCTTTTTGGGGGGCTGTGACCCTTTTTGGGGGGCTGTGATCCTTTTTTGGGGGGCTGTGACCCTTTTTGGGGGGCTGTGATCCTTTTTGGGGGGGCTGTGACCCTTTTTGGGGGGCTGTGATCCTTTTTGGGGGGGCTGTGACCCTTTTTGGGGGGCTCTGACCCTTTAGGGGGGCTCTGACCCTTTTTTGGGGGGCTGTGATCCTTTTTTGGGGGGCTGTGACCCTTTTTGGGGGGCTGTGATCCTTTTTTGGGGGGCTGTGACCCTTTTTGGGGGGCTGTGACCCCCCCACACTGGGGCAGGAGGAGGGACATTGGGGACAAAGGGGACACGGAGGTTCAGAACCGATTTTGGATTTATTTGACCAGAAATGGGGGGTGGGGGGGGACCCCCAAACTGGGAACGGGGGAGCCCCAAACTGGGAACGGGGGAGCCCCAAACTGGGAACGGGGGAGCCCCAAACTGGAGCAGCACAGGGAGGGGGGGATGGGACCCCCCCCTCATCGATCGACCTCCCCAAAAACGATGTCCTGGGTACCTGTGGGGAAACGGGGGGGTCAGGGCACCCCAAAATTGGGGGGGAGACCCCAAAATGGGGAGAGAGATCCCAAAATGGGGGGGAGATCCCAAAATGGGGAGGGGGAGATCCCAAAATGGGGAGAGATCCCAAAATGGGGAGAGATCCCAAAATGGGGAGGGGGAGATCCCAAAATGGGGAGAGATCCCAAAATGGGGAGGGACCCCTAGAAGAGGAGGGGGATCCCCAAAAATGGGGGAAAGGAGCCCAAAATTTGGAAGGGGACCCCAAAAAGGGAAGGGACTCCAAAATGGGGAAGGGATCCCAAAATGGAGAAAAGGGAACCCAAAATGGGGAAGTGACCCCAAAAGGGATGGGGGGACCCCAAAAGGGGAAGGGGGGACCCCAAAGGGGAAGGGGGGACCCCAAAAGGGGAAGGGGGGACCCCAAAAGGGAAGGGGGACCCCAAAAGGGGAAGGGGGGGACCCCAAAAGGGATGGGGGGACCCTAAAAGGGGAATGGGGACCCCAAAAGGGAAGGGAGGACCCCAAAAGAGGAATGGGGACCCCAAAAGGGAATGGGGACCCCAAAAGGGATGGGGGGACCCTAAAAGGGGAATGGGGACCCCAAAAGGGAATGGGGACCCCAAAAGGGAAGGGGGGGACCCCAAAAGGGGAAGGGGGGACCCCAAAAGGGAAGGGGGGACCCCAAAATGAGCCCGTACCGATGATGGCCACCACGTCGGCCAGCATGTGTCCCTGGGACATCCTGTCCAGCCCGGCCTGCACAGGGCAATTAACGGGTTCGTTAACGGCAGTAATTAACAGCGTTCATTAACGGCGTTCGTTAACGGCGTTCGTTAACGGCATTAATTAACAGCGTTCGTTAACGGCGTTCGTTAATGGCAGTAATGAACGGAACTCATTAACAGCGTTCATTAACGGCGATCGTTAACAGCAATAATTAACAGTGTTCATTAACGGCGTTCGTTAACGGCAGTAATTAACAGCGTTCATTAACGGCATTAATGAACGGCATTCATTAACAGCGTTCGTTAACGGCGTTCCTTAACGGCATTAATTAACAGCGTTCATTAACAGCGTTCGTTAACGGCGTTCCTTAACGGCATTAATTAACAGCGTTCGTTAACGGCGTTCATTAACAGCGTTCGTTAACGGCGTTCGTTAATGGCGTTCATTAACAGCGTTCGTTAACGGCGTTCGTTAATGGCAGTAATGAACAGAACTCATTAACAGCGTTCATTAACGGCATTCGTTAACGGCAGTAATTAACAGCGTTCATTAACGGCGTTCATTAACGGCAGTAATTAACAGCGTTCATTAACGGCATTCGTTAACGGCAGTAATTAACAGCGTTCATTAACAGCGTTCATTAACAGCGTTCATTAACAGCGTTCATTAACAGCGTTCATTAACAGCGTTCATTAACAGCGTTCATTAACGGCGTTCGTTAACAGCAGTAATTAACAGCGTTCGTTAACGGCATTAATGAACGGCATTCATTAACAGCGTTCGTTAACGGCGTTCCTTAACGGCATTAATTAACGGCGTTCATTAATGGCGCTCGTTAATGGCAGTAATTAACAGCGTTCATTAACGGCGCTCGTTAATGGCAGTAATTAACAGCGTTCATTAACGGCGCTCGTTAATGGCAGTAATTAACAGCGTTCATTAACGGCGTTCGTTAACGGCGTTCATTAACGGCAGTAATTAACAGCGTTCATTAACGGCGTTCATTAACGGCGTTCGTTAACGGCAGTAATGAACGGAACTCATTAACAGCGTTCATTAACGGCGTTCATTAATGGCATTAATGAACGGCAGTAATTAACGGCATTCATTAATGGCATTAATTAACAGCGTTCATTAACAGCGTTCATTAACAGCACTAACACAATTAACACCATTAACACACAATTAACAAACAACCCACAGACTCCACTGTCCCCCAGGTGTCCCCCAGGTGTCCCCAGTGCCCCCAGGTGTCCCCCCCAGTGCCCCCAGGTGTCCCCCAGGTGTCCCCAGTGCCCCCAGGTGTCCCCAGTTGTCCTCAGGTATCCCCAGTGCCCCCAGGTGTCCCCCAGGTGTCCCCAGTTGTCCCCAGTGCCCCCAGGTGTTCCCCCAGATATCCCCAGTGCCCCCAGGTATCCCCAGTGCCCCCCCAGGTGTCCCCCCAGGTATCCCCAGTGCCCCCAGGTGTCCCCCAGGTGTCCCCCCAGGTGTCCCCCCCAGGTATCCCCAGCGCCCCCAGGTGTCCCCCAGGTGTCCCCAGTGTCCCCCCAGGTGTCCCCAGGCCGTACCAGGTGAGCGAATCCAGGTGCTTTGATCTTGCAGCGATAGGGACGGCTGCTGCCATCGGAGACCAGGTACACCCCAAACTCACCCTAAAAATGGGGACACGGGGACAGGTTCGGGGACAGGTTTGGGGACAGGTTTGGGGACACAGGGACAGGGACATGGGGACAGGTTTGGGGACAGGTTCGGGGACACACAGGGACAGGTTTGGGGACACACAGGGACAGGTTTGGGGACAGGTTCGGGGACACACAGGGACAGGTTTGGGGACACAGGGACAGGTTTGGGGACACGGGGACAGGGACATGGGGACAGGTTTGGGGACAGGTTTGGGGACAGGTTTGGGGACACACAGGGACAGGTTCGGGGACAGGTTCGGGGACACACAGGGACAGGGACATGGGGACAGGTTCGGGGACAGGTTCAGGGACAGGTTCAGGGACAGGTTTGGGGACAGGTTTGGGGACACACAGGGACAGGTTTGGGGACAGGTTCGGGGACACACAGGGACAGGTTTGGGGACACAGGGACAGGGACATGGGGACAGGTTTGGGGACAGGTTTGGGGACAGGTTTGGGGACACACAGGGACAGGTTTGGGGACAGGTTCGGGGACACACAGGGACAGGTTTGGTGACACAGGGACAGGGACATGGGGACAGGTTTGGGGACAGGTTTGGGGACATGGGGACAGGTTCGGGGACAGGTTTGGGGACAGGTTTGGGGACAGGTTCGGGGACAGGTTCAGGGACAGGTTCGGGGACAGGGACAAGCCCAGCAGGAAGTGTCACCTTGGGGGCCTCGATGGCCGTGTAGGTGGCCCCAGGTGGCACCTGGTAGCCCTCGGTGTAGAGCTTGAAGTGATGGATCAGGGACTCCATGGACGTCTGCGGGGACACGGGGACACCTGAGCTGGCACCTGGCCAGGGGACACCTGAGCCATCACTGGCACCTGAGCTGGGTGTCACCTGTGACGGGTGTCACCTGTGCTATCAGTGTCACTTGTGCTGTCAGTGTCACCTGTGCCATCAGTGTCACCTGTGCTGTGTCACCTGTGCCATCAGTGTCACCTGTGCCATCAGTGTCACCTGTGCTATCAGTGTCACCTGTGCCGCGTCACCTGCGCCGTGTCACCTGCGCTATCAGTATCACCTGTGCCTTCAGTGTCACCTGCGCTATCAGTCTCACCTGTGCTGTCAGTCTCACCTGCACTGGCTGTCACCTGGCCTGGGTGTCCCTGCCACAAGTGGCACCTGCCCTGGCTGTCACCTTTCCTCAGTGTCACCTGTGCCACCTGTCCCTCACGCTCGTCACCAGGCCCCGTTACCACAACCCATCCCTCACACCTGTCCCTGGGTGTCACCTGCCCTCCTCCCCACAGGACACCTGGGGACACGTCACCTTCATCTCGGCGCGTTTGGGGGGCGACACCTTGGCGTCGTCCACCTTGATCTCGCCAGGTGGCATCTTGTTGAGGCACTGCAGGATGATCCGCAGGGACTGGCGCATCTCCTCCACCCGGCACAGGTACCTGCACCCCGAAACCCGGATTGGGCGTGTCCCCGCACCTGCCACAGGTACCTGCACCCCGAAACCCAGATTGGGCGTGTCCCCGCACCTGCCACAGGTACCTGCACCCCGAAACCCAGATTGGGCGTGTCCCCGCACCTGCCACAGGTACCTGCACCCCGAAACCCGGATTGGGCGTGTCCCCGCACCTGCCACAGGTACCTGCACCCCGAAACCCAGATTGGGCGTGTCCCCGCACCTGCCACAGGTACCTGCACCCCGAAACCCAGATTGGGCGTGTCCCCGCACCTGCCACAGGTACCTGCACCCCGAAACCCGGATTGGGCGTGTCCCCGCACCTGCCACAGGTACCTGCACCCCGAAACCCAGATTGGGCGTGTCCCCGCACCTGCCACAGGTACCTTCACCCCGAAACCCAGATTGGGCGTGTCCCCGCACCTGCCACAGGTACCTGCACCCCGAAACCCGGATTGGGCGTGTCCCCGCACCTGGCACAGGTACCTGCACCCCGAAACCCAAACCGGGCGTGTCCCCGCACCTGCCACAGGTACCTGCACCCCGAAACCCAAACCGGGCGTGTCCCCGCACCTGCCACAGGTACCTGCACCCCAAATTTGGGATGGGGGATCCTGAAGGAACAGGTAACCTAAGAATGGGATTCCCTTGGGCTGGGGTTGCTGGGGGTCCCAGGTAGAGCCAACCAGGTGTGGTGGATCCCAGGTAGAGTCATCCAGGTGTCGTGGTCCCAGGTGTGTGGGACCCAGGTAGACCCATCCAGGTGTGTGGGGCTCAGGTGTGTGGGACCCAGGTAGACCCATCCAGGTGTGTGGGGCTCAGGTGTGTGGGACCCAGGTAGACCCATCCAGGTGTGTGGGGCTCAGGTGTGTGGGACCCAGGTAGACACATCCAGGTGTGGTGGTCCCAGGTGTGTGGATCCCAGGTAGACCCATCCAGGTGTGTGGGGCTCAGGTGTGTGGGACCCAGGTAGACACATCCAGGTGTGGTGGTCCCAGGTGTGTGGGACCCAGGTAGACCCATCCAGGTGTGTGGGACCCATCGAGCTCAACCATTCCCAGCACAGCAATCCCAAGTACCAGCAGCACTCCAAGAACCGGAGCTTACCTGGACCGGGACCCCCTTGGAGGGACAGCAGCAGGCCCCCGGGACACCACCCCCACCCCCCCGAGCCCAGGTGAGGCCTCACCTGTCGTAGCAGTCGCCGTTGGAGCCGATGGGGACGTCGAACTCCACCTGGTCGTAGACGTCGTAGGGCTGGGCCTTGCGCAGGTCCCACTGGATGCCGGAGCCCCGCAGCATCACCCCGCTGAGACCGCCCCAAAATCCCCAAAAGGCACACCTGAGCATCGGCCACGCCCACCGCGGGCACACCTGGGGGCGCGGCCAGGTGAGGGATCCTCCCCCGGCTCACCTGAAGCCGTAGTTCAGGGCCTCCTCGGCCGTGATGACGCCGATGCCCACGGTGCGGTTCTTCCAGATGCGGTTGTTGGTCAACATCTGGATGGGGGGAACACCTGGAACACCTGGCACTCCAGGTACACCTGGAACACCTGGCACTCCAGGTACACCTGGAACACCTGACACACCTAGAACACCTGGAACACCTGGCACTCCAGGTACACCTGACACACCTAGAACACCTGGAACACCTGTCACTCCAGGTACACCTGGAACACCTAGAACACCTGGCACTCCATGTACACCTGGAACACCTGGTACACCTAACACACCTAGAACACCTGGAACACCTGGCACTCCAGGTACACCTGGAACACCTAGAACACCTGACACACCTAGAACACCTGACACACCTAGAACACCTGACACACCTGGCACACCTGGCACTGCAGGTACACCTGGCATGCCTAAACACCTGGAACAGCTGGCACACCTAGAACACCTGGCACACCTGGAACGCCTAGAACATCTGGAACACCTGGTACACATAGAACACCTGGCACACTTGGTACTCCAGGTACACCTGGAACGCGTGGCACACCTGGAACGCCTAAACACCTGGAACACTCAGCAAACCTAGAACACCTGGCACACCTGGGACACCTAGAACACCTGGCACTCCGGGCAGCTGCCCTGCTCTGCTCACCTGGTGCTGGCACCTGTTCCTTGTCCTCCTCCCTCCACGCATCTCTCACACTGAAACTTGTCCTGGCCACTGTCAGGTGTGCAGCTCACCTGTGCCTGGCACATCTCACCTGCGCCTGGGACCCCTCACCTGCGTCTGGCACATCTCACCTGCGCCTGGCACATCTCACCTGCACCTGTAACCCTCACCTGTCCTTGTTCCCCTCCACCCCAACCTGTGTCACCTCATCCCCCCGTGCTGTGAGGAATGACCCTGCCCCTCTCAGGTGACAGAAAGGTGACAGGTGACAGCAGCCTGGCCGTGCCCCCTCCCCAGATTCCCAACCCCCCCTCACCTCCTCCACCTCGTCGATCCGGATGGAAAAGTTCTTCACGAACTCGTAGATGTCATCCATGAGCCCCAGGGGCAGGTCCTGGCACAGGTGGGACAGGTGAGACAGGTGGGATTGGTGGGACCCGAAGGACAGGTGGGACAGGAGAGATAGGAGAGACAGGTGGGACAGGTGGGATTGGGACAGGTGGGACTGGTGGGACCCAAGGGACAGGTGGCACAGGTGAGACGGGATTGGGACAGGTGGGACTCAAGGGACAGGTGGGATTGGGACAGGTGGGACTCAAGGGACAGGTGGGACTGGTGGGACTGGGACAGGAGGGACTGATGGGACCCAAGGGACAGGTGGCACAGGCGAGACAGGTGGGCTTGGGACAGGTGGGACTCAAGGGACAGGTGGGACTCAAGGGACAGGTGGCACAGGTGAGACAGGTGGGATTGGGACAGGTGGGACTCAAGGGACAGGTGGGACTCAAGGGACAGGTGGCACAGGTGAGACAGGTGGGATTGGGACAGGTGGGACTGGTGGGACCCAAGGGACAGGTGGCACAGGTGAGACAGGTGGGATTGGGACAGGTGGGACTCAAGGGACAGGTGGGACTGGTGGGACTGGGACAGGTGGGACTGATGGGACCCAAGGGACAGGTGGCACAGGTGAGACAGGTGGGATTGGGACAGGTGGGATTGGTGGGACCCGAGGGACAGGTGGGACAGGAGAGATAGGAGAGACAGGTGGGATTGGGACAGGTGGGACCCAAGGGACAGGTGGCACAGGTGAGACAGGTGGGATTGGGACAGGTGGGACTCAAGGGACAGGTGGGACTCAAGGGACAGGTGGGATTGGGACAGGTGGGACCCAAGGGACAGGTGGCACAGGTGAGACAGGTGGGATTGGGACAGGTGGGACTCAAGGGACAGGTGGGACTCAAGGGACAGGTGGGATTGGGACTGGTGGGACCCAAGGGACAGGTGGCACAGGTGAGACAGGTGGGATTGGGACAGGTGGGACTCAAGGGACAGGTGGGACTCAAGGGACAGGAGGGATTGGTGGGACTGGTGGGACAGGTGGGATTGGGACAGGTGGGACTCAAGGGACAGGTGGGATTGGTGGGATTGGGACAGGTGGGACTGGTGGGACTCAAGGGACAGGTGGGATTGGTGGGATTGGGACAGGTGGGACTGGTGGGACTCAAGGGACAGGTGGGACTCAAGGGACAGGTGGAATTAAAGGGACAGGTGGAATTAAAGGGACAGGTGGAATTAAAGGGACAGGTGGGAGCTCAGGTGCCACCAGGGATGTGGGCAGGGGGTGCCATGGAGAAGTGTCCCAGGTGTGGGGGGGGCAGGAGAAATAGGGGGGACCCAGGAATGGGGATTCCAGGGAATGGGGATTCCATGGGAATGGGGATTCCATGGGAATGGGGATTCCACGGGAATGGGGATTCCACGGGAATGGGAATTCCAGGGAATGGGGATTCCATGGGAATGGGGATTCCATGGGAATGGGGATTCCATGGGAATGGGGATTCCAGAATGGGGATACCATGGGAATGGGGATTCCATGGGAATGGGGATTCCATGGGAATGGGGATTCCACGGGAATGGGGATTCCATGGGAATGGGAATTCCAGGGAATGGGGATTCCATGGGAATGGGGATTCCATGGGAATGGGGATTCCATGGGAATGGGGATTCCGGGGAATGGGGATCCCAGGGAATGGGGATTCCATGGGAATGGGGATTCCAGGGAATGGGGATTCCATGGGAATGGGGATTCCATGGGAATGGGGATCCCAGGGAATGGGGATTCCATGGGAATGGGGATTCCAGGGAATGGGGATTCCATGGGAATGGGGATCCCAGGGAATGGGGATTCCATGGGAATGGGGATTCCAGGGAATGGGGATTCCATGGGAATGGGGATCCCAGGGAATGGGGATTCCATGGGAATGGGGATTCCAGGGAATGGGGATTCCATGGGAATGGGGATTCCATGGGAATGGGGATTCCGGGGGTCTGGGCTGTGCTGGGGACATCCCAGTAGTGGGGTTCCCATGGGAACGGGGCCTTCCCCAGGGAATTGGGGGGGGGGCTGTCCCCCGTTCCTCCCCCCCCACCCCCACAGCAGCCCCTTTGCACCCCTCACCTGGCGCACCCCTCACCTGGCGCACCCCTCACCTGGCGCACCCCCTCACCTGCCGCACCCCCTCACCTGGTGCACCCCTCACCTGCCGCACCCCCTCACCTGGCGCACCCCTCACCTGGCGCACCCCCTCACCTGGCGCACCCCCTCACCTGCCGCACCCCCTCACCTGCCGCACCCCCTCACCTGGCGCACCCCTCACCTGCCGCACCCCCTCACCTGGTGCACCCCTCCGGGTCTCACGTACGCCGCGTGCATCCGCGCCCCCGACACGCGCTCGTAGAACTCGAACATCTGGGACGGGCGACGGGGACGCGCAAAAACAGAGAGAGACAGAGAGAGAACCCCGCTGCAGCCGTGCACCCCAAAAAAAAAAAACAAAAAAAAAAAACCCAAAAAAAAAAAAAAACGAACCCCAAAAAAAAAAAGAACCCCCCCCCCCAACCTTCTCCCTCTCCTCGAACATCCAGAAGAACGGGGTCATGGCCCCGATGTCCAGCGCGTGCGTGGTCACCGCCATGATGTGGTTGAGCAGCCGGGTGATCTCGGCGAAGAGAACTGAGGGGCACAGAAAGAGAGAATTAAATTAAATTAAATAAAGAAATAAAAATGAAATCAATCGATAGGGGGATAAAACAAGGGGGCGATCCCACAAACGACAGCGCTCCCCGAAAATGGGGAATTGGGGGTTTGAGGGGGGAATTGGGGGTTTGAGGGGGGGATTGGGGATTTGAGGGGGGGAATTGGGGATTTGAGGGGGGAATTGGGGATTTGAGGGGGGAATTGGGGATTTGAGGGGGGGAATTGGGGATTTGAGGGGGGGAATTGGGGATTTGAGGGGGGAATTGGGGATTTGAGGGGGGGAATTGGGGATTTGAGGGGGGGAATTGGGGATTTGAGGGGGGGAATTGGGGATTTGAGGGGGGGAATTGGGGATTTGAGGGGGGGAATTGGGGATTTGAGGGGGGAATTGGGGATTTGAGGGGGGGAATTGGGGATTTGAGGGGGGGAATTGGGGATTTGAGGGGGGGAATTGGGGATTTGAGGGGGGAATTGGGGATTTGAGGGAGGGATTGGGGATTTGAGGGGGGAATTGGGGGTTTGAGGGGGGGATTGGGGATTTGAGGGAGGAATTCGGGGTTTGAGGGGGGAATTGGGGATTTGAGGGGGGGAATTGGGGATTTGAGGGGGGAATTGGGGATTTGAGGGGGGAATTGGGGATTTGAGGGGGGAATTGGGGATTTGAGGGGGGGAATTGGGGATTTGAGGGAAGGAATTGGGGATTTGAGGGGGGAATTGGGGATTTGAGGGGGGAATTGGGGATTTGAGGGGGGGAATTCGGGATTTCAGGGGGGAATTGGGGATTTGAGGGGGGGAATTGGGGATTTGAGGGGGGAATTGGGGATTTGAGGGGGGAATTGGGGATTTGAGGGGGGAATTGGGGATTTGAGGGGGGAATTGGGGATTTGAGGGGGGAATTGGGGATTTGAGGGGGGGAATTGGGGATTTGAGGGGGGGAATTGGGGATTTGAGGGGGGGAATTGGGGATTTGAGGGGGGGAATTGGGGATTTGAGGGGGGGAATTGGGGATTTGAGGGGGGGAATTGGGGATTTGAGGGGGGGAATTGGGGATTTGAGGGGGGGAATTGGGGATTTGAGGGGGGGAATTGGGGATTTGAGGGGGGAATTCGGGATTTGAGGGGGGGAATTGGGGATTTGAGGGGGGAATTGGGGATTTGAGGGGGGGAATTGGGGATTTGAGGGGGGAATTGGGGATTTGAGGGGGGGAATTGGGGATTTGAGGGGGGAATTGGGGATTTGAGGGGGGGAATTGGGGATTTGAGGGGGGATTGGGGGTTTGAGGGGGGAATTCGGGGTTTCAGGGGGGGAATTGGGGGTTTGAGGGGGGGAATTGGGGATTTGAGGACGGGGCGAGGTTCCAAAATTTCAGTCACGAAATTCCAAACCGGACGGGAGCGCGCAACGGGGGGGAAAAAAAAAAAAAAAAATTGGAAATTTGAAATTGGGAAAATACAGCAGCAGAGGGAAAAAATAAAAAGTTTTGGTGGAGGTTTTTTTCCTTTTCCAGCTTTTTTTTAATTTATTATTTTATTTTTTTTTACTCACTGCTCTAAGTTGGATTTTTTTTTTTTTTTATTGTAATCACGAGCTCGTAATTTGCATAAAAATGTGAAATATCAGGCAGTGGAAAAATAAAAATTTAAGGTTTTAAAACCTGGTAATGTATAGATAAAAAATTTACATAAAAATAAAATGTAATGTGATGATAAAAGTTTTAGGGTGGAAGTTTTTGTCTTTTTTCTTCACCTTTTTCACGAGCCTAGGTGGAAATTTTTGTAATTAAACACAAAAAACTGAGGGTCATGGGGTCTTTTTTTTTAAAGTGAAAATGGAGTTAAAAGTGAAAATAATTTAATTGAACGCCTTTAATTTATTAATTTAATGGGTTTAATAGAATTATTATTAATGCAATTTAAATTAGGTTATTATTAATTTAAATTATTAATTTACTTTAACTCAATAATTTAACATAAAAAAAATAAAATAAAAACTAAAACTAATCATCTGCCAGTCCCTAATTGGACAAATTAACACCTTAAAGGTTTTGGATATCAGAATTTCTCACAAAATTAAAAAAAAAAAAAAACCACAGGGAGAAACAGGAGAGGAATTTTAAAATTTGGATGGAACGGGGGAGTTTGGGGGGAAAAAAAAGAAAAAATGAATTCAAAGTGGGGGAGAGGGAGGCAGACCTCGGATCCACCGAGCACGCGGAGGGGGACGGATGTTGAGGAGTTTCTCCACGGCCAGGGAATAGGCCTGCTCATTGCACATCATGGAAACGTAGTCCAGGCGGTCAAAATAGGGCAGGGCCTGCAGGAGAGAGAACTGGGAATGAACTGGGGATACTGGGGATACTGGGGATACTGGGAACGGACTGGGAACGGACTGGGAACGGACTGGGAACGGACTGGGAACGGACTGGGAACGCTGCTGAGGCCTGCTCATTGCACATCATGGAAACGTAGTCCAGGCGGTCAAAATAGGGCAGGGCCTGCAGGAGAGAGAGCTGGGAATGAACTGGGGATACTGGGGATACTGGGGATACTGGGAACGGACTGGGAACGGACTGGGAACGGACTGGGAACGGACTGGGAACGGACTGGGAACGGACTGGGAACGGGCTGGGAACGGACTGGGAACGCTGCTGAGGCCTGCTCATTGCACATCATGGAAACGTAGTCCAGGCGGTCAAAATAGGGCAGGGCCTGCAGGAGAGAGAGCTGGGAATGAACTGGGGATACTGGGGATACTGGGGATACTGGGGATACTGGGGATACTGGGAACGGGCTGGGAACGGGCTGGGAACGGACTGGGAACGCTGCTGAGGCCTGCTCATTGCACATCATGGAAACGTAGTCCAGGCGGTCAAAATAGGGCAGGGCCTGCAGGAGAGAGAACTGGGAATGAACTGGGAATGAACTGGGGATACTGGGGATACTGGGGATACTGGGAACGGACTGGGAACGGGCTGGGAACGGGCTGGGAACGGGCTGGGAACGCTGCTGAGGCCTGCTCATTGCACATCATGGAAACGTAGTCCAGGCGGTCAAAATAGGGCAGGGCCTGCAGGAGAGACAGCTGGGAATGAACTGGGGATACTGGGGATACTGGGGATACTGGGGATACTGGGAACGGACTGGGAACGGACTGGGAACGGACTGGGAACGGACTGGGAATACTGGAAATACTACTGGGCATGCTGATGGGGATGTGCTGGGAATTTGCTGGGAACACTGGAAACATTTCTGTGAATACTGGGAGCGTGCTGGGAATGCTGGGAACACTGGGAACGTGCTGGGAATACTGGGAACGTGCTGGGAATACTGGGAGGGGCAGCGCTGGGAGGTCATGAGGGCACCAGAGGAGCTGGGAACGGCAGCAGGAATGTGGGGCTGGATGGGGAAAAGGGGTTCCTAAAATGGGAGTGGAGCTGGAGGGACAGACAGACAGACAGGCCTGAGATGGGATCGGGGCTGGACGGACACACGGACAGGGTTTCAGGGAAATGGGGATCCCTGTGATGGGGATCCCTGAGAAATGGGGACCCCATGGAAATGGGATCCCCTGGGACAGAGATCTCAGGAGAATGGGGATCCCATGGGAATGGGGTGTCAGAAATGGGGATCCCATGGGAATGGGGTGTCAGAAATGGGGATCCCATGGGAATGGGGTGTCAGAAATGGGGATCCCATGGGAATGGGGTGTCAGAAATGGGGATCCCATGGGAATGGGGTGTCAGAAATGGGGATCCCATGGGAATGGGGGTGTCAGAAATGGGGATCCCATGGGAATGGGGTGTCAGAAATGGGGATCCCATGGGAATGGGGGTGTCAGAAATGGGGATCCCATGGGAATGGGGTGTCAGAAATGGGGATCCCATGGGAATGGGGTGTCAGAAATGGGGATCCCATGGGAATGGGGGTGTCAGAAATGGGGATCCCATGGGAATGGGGGTGTCAGAAATGGGGATCCCATGGGAATGGGGGTGTCAGAAATGGGGATCCCATGGGAATGGGGGTGTCAGAAATGGGGATCCCATGGGAATGGGAATCCCATGGGAATTGGGGTGTTGGAAATGGGGATCCCGTGGGAATGAGGGTGTCAGAAATGGGGATCCCATGGGAATGGGGATCTTAGGGCACTGGGATCTCAGGAAAATGGGATCTCAGGGCAGTGGGATTCCACAGCAATGGGATGGGATCTCAGGAAAAGGGGGACCCCAGGAAAAGGGGGACCCCAGGGCAGCAGGGATCCCAGGAAAAGGGAATCTCAGGAAAAGGGGGATCCCAGGAAAAAGGGATCCCAGGGCAACGGGGATCCCAGGGCAACGGGGATCCCAGGGCAACGGGGATCCCAGGGCAACGGGGATCCCAGGAAAAGGGGGATCCCAGGAAAAGGGGGATCCCAGGAAAAGGGGGATCCCAGGGCAGCGGGGATCCCAGGAAAAGAGGATCCCAGGAAAAGAGGATCCCAGGAAAAGGGGGATCCCAGGAAAAGGGGATCCCAGGGCAGCGGGGATCCCAGGAAAAGGGGATCCCAGGAAAAGGGGGATCCCAGGAAAAGGGGGACCCCAGGAAAAGGGGGACCCCAGGGCAGCAGGATCCCAGGAAAAGGGAATCCCAGGAAAAGGGGGATCCCAGGAAAAGGGGGACCCCAGGAAAAGGGGGACCCCAGGAAAAGGGGGACCCCAGGGCAGCGGGGATCCCAGGAAAAGGGGATCCCAGGGCATCGGGGATCCCATGGGATCGGGGATGCAGGGCTGTGCTCCCCAGCTCCCCACGGTACCTGCAGGTAGGTTTTGTACTCGATGAGTTTCTCGGTGCCCCGGTGCAGCAGCCCCACGTGGGGGTCGCAGCGTTTCACCGTCTCCCCGCTGAGCTCCAGCACCAGGCGCAGGACGCCGTGCGCCGCCGGGTGCTGCGGCCCGAAGTTGATGGTCAGGCTGGAAACCTTCTTGTGGGCCACCGGGTCCTTGTCTGGGGTGGGACAGGTGAGGGGAAGGGTCAGGGACGCAGGGACAAACCCCCCTGACACGGCTCGGGGACGCCAAATCTTGGGGTGCAGGGAGGGAACGGCACCTGGGGAGGGGTTGTGGGGCTGCTGAAGTGAGCTGAGCGAGCACAAAGTGTCTCGAGGGAGCCCAAAACTACCAGAGTGAGCCCAAACTGCTCCGAGCGAGCCCAAAACTGCCCAGAGCGAGCCCAAAACGAGCCCAGAACTGCCCAGAGCGAGCCCAAAACTGCCCAGAGTGAGCCCAGAACGAGCCCAGAACTGCCCAGAGCGAGCCCAGAACGAGCCCAGAACTGCCCAGAACGAGCCCAAAACTGCTCCGAGCGAGCCCAAACTGCTCCGAGCGAGCCCAAACTGCTCCGAGTGAGCCCAAAACTGCCCAGAGCGAGCCCAGAACGAGCCCAAAACTGCCCAGAGCGAGCCCAGAACGAGCCCAGAACTGCCCAGAGCGAGCCCAAAACTGCCCAGAGCGAGCCCAAACTGCTCCGAGCGAGCCCAAAACTGCCCAGAGCGAGCCCAAAACTGCCCAGAGCGAGCCCAAAACTGCCCAGAGCGAGCCCAAAACTGCCCAGAGCAAGCCCAAAACTGCTCCGAGCGAGCCCAAAACTGCTCCGAGCGAGCCCAAAACTGCTCCGAGCCACCCCAAAACTGCTCCGAGCCACCCCAAAACTGCTCCGAGCGAGCCCAAACTGCTCCGAGCGAGCCCAAAACTGCCCAGAGCGAACCCAAACTGCCCAGAGCGAGCCCAAACTGCCCCGAGCGAGCCCAAAACTGCTCCGAGCGGGCCCAAACTGCCCAGAGCGAGCCCAAAACTGCCCAGAGTGACCCCAAAACTGCTCCGAGTGAGCCCAAAACTGCTCCGAGCGAGCCCAAAACTGCTCCGAGCGAGCCCAAAACTGCCCAGAGCGAGCCCAAAACTGCTCCGAGCGAGCCCAAAACTGCCCAGAGCGAGCCCAAAACTGCCCAGAGCGAGCCCAAAACTGCCCAGAGCGAGCCCAAAACTGCCCAGAGCGAGCCCAAAACTGCTCCGAGCGAGCCCAAAACTGCCCAGAGCGAGCCCAAAACTGCTCCGAGCGAGCCCAAAACTGCCCAGAGCGAGCCCAAAACTGCCCAGAGCGAGCCCAAAACTGCTCCGAGCGAGCCCAAAACTGCCCAGAGCGAGCCCAAAACTGCCCAGAGCGAGCCCAAACTGCTCCGAGCGAGCCCAGAACTGCTCCGAGCGAGCCCAAAACTGCCCAGAGTGACCCCAAAACTGCTCCGAGCGAGCCCAAAACTGCTCCGAGCGAGCCCAAAACTGCTCCGAGCGAGCCCAAACCTGCTCCGAGCCACCCCAAAACTGCCCAGAGCGAGCCCAAACCTGCTCCGAGCCACCCCAAAACTGCCCAGAGCGAGCCCAAACTGCCCAGAGCGAGCCCAAAACTGCCCAGAGTGACCCCAAAACTGCTCCGAGTGAGCCCAGAACTGCTCAGAGCGAGCCCAAACTGCTCCGAGTGACCCCAACCTCACCCAAATCCTGGGGTTCAGCAAGCACCCAGCACCCACTGAGCGTTTTTGGGGGTCCCAAGCTGCCCCGAGTGGCCCAACACCCCCACAGAACCTGCGAGGGACCCTTCAGAACCCCCCCAGAGGCCTTGAGCCCCCTCCTCAAACCCCACTCAGCGTCTCAGGTCCCCTCCAGGACCAACCCAAAGGCCCTGAGACCCCCTAGAGCTCCCCCAAAGGCCTCGGGACATCCCCAGATTCCCCCATAGCCCTGAGACTCCTCCTGGGACCCCCAAAGACCTCAGAGCACCCCGAGAGACCCCCCAAAGGCATCATGACATCCCTAGAGCCCCCCAAAGACTTCAGAGCACCCCCAGATCCCCCCAGAGCCCTGAAACCTCTCCTGGGCTCCCCAAAGACCTCAGAGCACCCCCAAAGCCCCCCTAAAGACCTCAGGACACCCCTAGAGCCCTGAGACCCCTCCTGGCCCCCCCAAAGACCTCAGAGCACCTCTAGAGCCTCCCCAAATCCAGAGACCCCTCCTGGGCTCCCCAAAGGCCTCAGGGCACCCCTAGAGCCCCCCAAAGGCATCAGGACACCCCTAGAGCACCCCCAAATCCCCTGAGACCCCTCCTGGGCCCCCCAAAGGCCTCAGGACACCCCACCCAGAGCATCTGACACCCCTCCTTCCCCCAAAGGCCTTGTCCTCCCTCCTCAGGGCCCCCCAAAGTCCTCAGGGCCTCTCCACGCCCCCTCCCCACCTTCTGCAAGAGGGTCCCCGCTATGCCCTCACCGTTCCAGGGAGGCGGCACCCACTTTTCGGTGGCTTTGCTCGGGTACATGATGGCCCCGGCGAACTGCTGCGCCCATTCCAAGTCGGGCTGCCACTGGAGCGACCTGAGGGGGCCGGCGGGTAAGCGGGGAACAGCCCCACAGCCTCCCCCGCCACCCCCCGCCATGTCCCCGTGTTCCCCGCGGTCTCACCGGACCGGACCCGGGCCCAGCCGCGTCCCGGCCGCCCTCAGCCCCGAGGGGCCGCGGAGCCGCCACAGCGCCCTCAGCGCCGCCATCGTGCCCTTGGCGCTGCGCATGCGCGGGGGGCGCCATAACGGGGAAGGGCGGAAGCGCCGCCATGTTGGGTGAGGGCAGATTCCCCGCAGTCATGCTGCTCACACTGCGCATGCTCGCGGCGCCATTGTGCTGCCGGGCGGGGGAAGGTGCGAGCGCCGCCATCGCGCCTTTGGCGCTGCGCAAGGGTGGAGGGAGCCCAGTGTGGCCGCGAAGGGCAAACGTAATGAGCGCCTCTGTGTTGGGTGTGCTTGGAGCGGGAGCGCCGTGGCAGGGAAAGGGAAGGGACGGCTGTGAGTGCCGCCATGATGGGTGTGGGCAAGGCTTCAGGACGCCATGTTTGATAAGGGAAGATGAGGCCGGAGGGAGGCGCCGTCTTTGTTACGGGCAGAGGGGATGCTGTATCCGCATGTCCACCAGTCCCCGCGTCCCCACATCCCCCGGGGTGCCACCATCGCCACTGGGACCGTTGTCCCCTCCCCTGTCCCTGCTCAACACCGCCTGGTCCCCTCCCCGTGCGAGGTGGCGCTGCCCGAGTGAAGACTCTGCGCTGTCCCCGAGAGTGATGGGACACGTTCCCCTCACCCAGGGTGCCACCAGCACCCCTGTCCCCCCAAAACGCCTCCGGAATGGGACTTTAGTGGAGTCTCCTCCCTGAGGGGACCCCACGGGGACGGGGGGACACGGGGCTGGGGGTACTCTCGTGGCCGTTGGGGGGGACATGAGGGCGGCAGGGACCCCCTCGGGATAGCGACACAGGTGGCCAGGGGTGACCTCAGAAGGACAGAGGGGACACATGTGACAAGGAGGTCGCACGGACACCCTGGGGACAGGGATACGTGGTCAGGAGCGGCACACGTGGCGCGGACGCGCTCCCGCCTCCTGCCCCGCACCCAATCACAACGCATTCTCTTCGTGACGTCACACAACAGGCGGGGAAATACGGGCGAAGGGGCGCGGCCAAGCGCGGTTGCCACGGCGACGGCGGCCGCTATGACCACGCCCCCTCAGGGTGACACTAAAAACAGGCCACGCCCCCACCAGTCTCCGGGATCTCTCCCGGGTTGTTCCGGGCCCCGCGCCTCGCCCGGGGGTCACCGAGCGCCACCGGAGCCCCCCGCACCCTCCCGGGGTCCCCCAGGGACGCCCCCGTTCCCCGCCCCGCTGCGCCCCCCTCACCCCGGGCCTCGACCCGACCGCGGCTCCGCCCTGTGACGTCATCACGCAGCGCCCTTCATTGCAAGATGGCGGCGGCCGGGCGGGGCTGAGCTGGGCCCAGGCAGGTACCGGGACCGGACCGGGGCCGGACCGGGGCGTGACCCGCGGGCAGGGGGAGGGGCTGAACTGGGCCCAGCAGGGCCCGGGCAGGTACCGGAGCCGGGGGCGGGGGGGGGGTGTTTGGAGCAGGACCGGCACCGGGGCTTGGGGGCTGGAGCGGCGGGGGAGCAGATACCGGGGCCGGGTGGGGCAGGACCGGTACCGGGGCAGGACCGGGGCCGGAGGAACGGTACAGGGGTCAGGCACATACCGGGACCGGTAATACCGGAGCCGGGCGGGGACTGGACGGGTACCGGAGAGGGGCTGAACGGGGACGGAGCCGGTCTCCCGAGCAAGGACCAGACATTTCCCGGTACCGCGTAGGAACCGAGCAACCACCGATTCCGGACAATCCCCATCCACGGCTCCAATCCCTGTCCCATCTATCCCGCAGCCCCGCCATGCTGCCCGGTGCCCCCGCCATGCTGCCCCGGTAAACCGGGAGGCTCTCCGGTAAACCGGGCGGCTCTCCGGTAAACCGGGAGGCTCCGCGATGCTGCGGCGGCTGCTGGAGCGGCCGTGCTCGCTGGCGCTGCTGGTCGGGTGCCAGTTCGCCTTCGTGGCCTATTTCTCGCTGGGTGGGTTCCGTAACCTCACGGCGCTGTTCGGCCGCTCCGCCGGACCCGCCGTGGATTATTCCCGGACCCACGACGTGTACGCCAACCTCAGCCGGCTCGGTTCGGCCCGCGCCGCCCCGCCCGACCCCGCACGGCCGCTGCCGTTCTGCCCCGAGAGATCGCCGTTCCTCGGTGAGACAGCGGAGGGGGGGACCGGGAGGGGTCTGGGGAAGGGAGAGCCCCCGGGAGAACCGGGAGGGGTCTGGGGAAGGGAGAGCCCCCGGGAGAACCGGGAGGGGTCTGGGGAAGGGAGAGCCCCCGGGAGGGGTCGGGGGAAGGGAGAGCTCCCGGGAGAACCGGGAGGGGTCTGGGGAAGGGAGAGCCCCGGGAGAACCGGGAGGGGTCTGGGGAAGGGAGAGCTCCCGGGAGAACCGGGAGGGGTCTGGGGAAGGGAGAGCTCCCGGGAGAACCGGGAGGGGTCTGGGGAAGGGAGAGCTCCCGGGAGAACCGGGAGGGGTCGGGGGAAGGGAGAGCCCCGGGAGAACCGGGAGGGGTCGGGGGAAGGGAGAGCCCCCCGGGAGGGGTCGGGGGAAGGGAGAGCCCCCCAGGAGGGGTCGGGGGAAGGGAGAGCCCCCGGGAGGGGTCGGGGGAAGGGAGAGCCCCCCGGGAGGGGTCGGGGGAAGGGAGAGCCCCCGGGAGGGGTCGGAGGAAGGGAGAGCCCCCCGGGAGAACCGGGAGGGGTCGGGGGAAGGGAGAGCTCCCGGGAGAACCGGGAGGGGTCGGGGGAAGGGAGAGCCCCCGGGAGAACCGGGAGGGGTCGGGGGAAATGGGAGTGGAGACCCCCGAGGGGGAGGAACCGGAGGGGGAAGGAACCGGGGACCCCCGGGTGGGGGGAAGGACAGAGAAGCGACCCCTCCCCATGGTGGGGGGGAACCGACCCGCGACCCCCCCCGGACAGAACCGGTGCCAGCCCCTCCCCCCGACCCGTTTTCGCGGGAAGAAGAACCGGTAGAACCGGATCCCATCCCCCCACTGCCCCGGGGAGGAGCCGGGAATTGGGATTTGGGATTGGTGGGGGACACACCCAGCCCAGTTTCGGACACCCAGCCCAGTTTGGGACGCCCAGCCCAGTTTGGGACAAGGGGACACATCCTGTCCCCCCCAGTTTAGGACACCCAGCCCAGTTTGGGATTGGAGGGGACACACCCAGCCCAGTTTGGGACACCCAGTCCAGTTTGGGACACCCAGCCCAGTTTGGGACAAGGGGACACATCCTGTCCCCCCCAGTTTGGGACACCCAGCCCAGTTTGGGACAAGGGGACACATCCTGTCCCCCCCAGTTTGGGACACCCAGCCCAGTTTGGGACAAGGGGACACATCCTGTCCCTCCCAGTTTAGGACAAAGCCCCGAATCCCCCCCCAGTGTGGGACACGCCGGGGCCACCCCGGCCCCCCCCTGGTGCCACCACCGTGTCCCCCTGTCCCCACAGTGGGTCCCCTGACCGTGTCCTTCGCCCGGGTGCCGACGCTGGAGCAGATCCGGGCCAAGAACCCGGGGGTGCAGGAGGGGGGTCGGTACCGACCCCCCCTGTGCGAGTCCCGGTCCCGAACCGCCGTCATTGTCCCCCACCGGAACCGGGAGAGTCACCTGGGCCACCTGCTCTACTACCTGCACCCCTTCCTGCAGCGCCAGCAGCTGCACTACGGCATCTACGTGGTGCACCAGGTGAGGGTGGGGGGCTCCGGAAAGGGTTTGGGGGGGGTCTGAGGGGTGACCAGGGTGGTTTGGGGGGTGACCGGGGGGGTTTGGGGGGTGACCAGGGGGGTTTGGGGGTGACCAGGGGGGGTTTGAGGGTGACCAGGGGGGTTTGGGGGTGACCAGGGGGGGTTTGAGGGTGACCAGGGGGGGTTTGAGGGTGACCAGGGGGGTTTGGGGGGTGACCAGGGTGGTTTGGGGGATCCCTGGGGAGGTTTGAGGGGTCCCCAGAGTGGTTTGGGGGTGACCAGGGTGATTTGGGGGTGACCAGGGGGGGTTTGAGGGTGACCAGGGGGGGTTTGAGGGTGACCAGGGGGGTTTGGGGGGTGACCAGAGTGGTTTGGGGGTGACCAGGGGGGGTTTGGGGGGTGACCAGGGTGGTTTGGGGGATCCCTGGGGAGGTTTGAGGGGTCCCCAGAGTGGTTTGGGGGTGACCAGGGTGATTTGGGGGTGACCAGGGGGGGTTTGAGGGTGACCAGAGTGGTTTTGGGGTCCCCAGGGGGGGTTTGAGGGTGACCAGAGTGGTTTTGGGGTCCCCAGGGAGTGTTTGAGGGGTGACCGGGGGGGTTTGGGGGTCCCCATGGTGGTTTTGTCATCTCCCCAAGATTTGAGGTCTCCCCTGGACATTTTGAGGTTTCCCCCGCATATTTTGGGGTGTCCCCAGGACATTTTGGGGTGTCCCCAGGACATTTTGGGGTGTCCCCAGGATATTTTGGGGTGTCCCCAGGACATTTTGGGGGTTCCCCAGGCCAGGAACTCCACATTTAACTGGGGCCAAGCTGCTGAACGTGGGGGTGAAGGAGGTTCAGTGGGGATGGTTCAGAGGATTCCCAGGAAGATTTTGGGGTGTCCCCAGGATATTTTGGGGTGTCCCCAGGATATTTTGGGGTCTCTCCCGGACATTTTGGGGTGTCCCCAGGCCGGGAACTCCACATTTAACTGGGGCCAAGCTGCTGAACGTGGGGTTCAGGTGGTTTAGTGGGGATGGTTCAGAGGATTCCCAGGAAGATTTTGGGGTGTCCCCAGGATATTTTGGGGTCTCTCCCGGACATTTTGGGGTGTCCCCAGGCCGGGAACTCCACGTTTAACCGGGCCAAGCTGCTGAACGTGGGGGTGAAGGAGGCTCTCAAGGACGAGGACTGGGACTGCCTGTTCCTGCACGACGTGGACCTGATCCCCGAGAACGACCACAACCTGTACACCTGCGACCCCTGGAACCCCAAACACGTCTCGGTGGCCATGAACAAGTTCGGTTACAGGTGAGACGCTCGGGGACGCTCGGGGACGCTCGGGGACGCTCGGGGACGCTCGGGGCACAGCTGCCTCACTGTCCCCTGTCCCCAGCCTGCCGTACCCGCAGTATTTCGGGGGGGTCTCGGCGCTGACCCCAGACCAGTACATGAAGATCAACGGGTTCCCCAACGAGTACTGGGGCTGGGGGGGAGAGGACGATGACATCGCCACCAGGTAGGGCTTGGGGACGTCCTGGGGACGTCCTGGGGACAACCTGGGGACAGGCGGTCGCGGGGGTGTGGCACCTGATGGCATGGCGTGGGGGTGTGGCCACCGAGCTGGGGGGGACACGGGGGGTGACATTGGTCTGGGGGGGGGGACAAGGGGGGTGACATTGGTCTGGGGGTGACACGGGGTGACATTGGTCTGGGGGTCCACGGAGGGGGTGACATTGGTCTGGGGGGGACACGGGGTGACATTGGTCTGGGGGTGACATTGGTCTGGGGGGGACACGGGGGGTGACATTGGTCTGGGGGTTACACAGAGGGGGTGACATTGGTCTGGGGGTTACACAGAGGGGGTGACATTGGTCTGGGGGGGACACAGAGGGGTGACATTGGTCTGGGGGTGACATTGGTCTGGGGGGGACATTGCCCTGGGGGGGACACGGGGGGTGACATTGGTCTGGGGGTTACACAGAGGGGGTGACATTGGTCTGGGGGGGACACAGAGGGGTGACATTGGTCTGGGGGGGACATTGCCCTGGGGGGGACACGGGGGGTGACATTGGTCTGGGGGTTACACAGAGGGGGTGACATTGGTCTGGGGGGGGACAAGGGGGGTGACATTGGTCTGGGGGTGACATTGCTCTGGCAGGGACATGTGACATCACCTTGGAGGGGACACAAGGGGTGTCCTGTCACACTGGGGGGGAGGGGACACAGTGATGTCCCCATGTCCTGCTCCCCCAGGGTGACGTGGTGACCCCTCGACCTCGCTGTCCCCTGCCATGATGTCACTGCCTGGGGACACAGGGGCTGTGCCACCACCCCGGGACCCACCTGGAGTGACAGAAACAGACCCCCAGTGTCACCCCAGAGCTGTCACTGTCCCCCAAGTGTCCCCTCTGTCCCTTCAGTGTTCCCCGAGTGTCCCTCCTGTCCTCAAGTGTCCCCTGTCCCCGAGTGTCCCCTGAGTGTCCCCTCTGCCCTCGAGTGTCCCCTCTGCCCTCGAGTGTCCCTGCTGTCCCCTGAGTGTCCCCGCTGTCCCCTGAGTGTCCCCTGAGTGTCCCCTCTGTCCCCTGAGTGTCCCCGCTGTCCCCTGAGTGTCCCCTGAGTGTCCCCTCTGTCCCCTGAGTGTCCCCTCTGTCCCCTCAGGGTGCGCCTGGCCGGGATGAAGATCTCTCGTCCTCCCATCTCCATCGGTCACTACAAAATGGTGAAGCACAAGAGCGACAAAGGCAACGAGGAGAACCCGCACAGGTACCGGGGACAGGGAGGGGACAGGGAGGGGACAGGGAAGGGACAGGGAGGGGACAGGGAGGGGACAGGGAGGGGACAGGGAGGGGAGAGTGGGGACAGGGAGGGGACAGGGAGGGGACAGGAGGGGAGAGTGGGGAGACTCTCAGTGTGTCCCGGGACGGGGAGGGGACAGCGGTGACACTCCCGGGACGGGGAGGGGACAGCGGTGACGGGGAGGGGACAGCGGTGACAGGGAGGGGACAGCGGTGACACTCCCGGGACGGGGAGGGGACAGCGGTGACAGGGAGGGGACAGCGGTGACGCTCTCACCGTGTCCCCAGGTTTGACCTGCTGGTCCGGACGCAGCGCACCTGGACGCAGGACGGGATGAACTCTGTCACCTACGCGCTGCTGGCCAAGGAGCTGCGGCCCCTCTACACCAACCTGACCGTGGACATCGGCCGCGACCCCCGCGCCCGCTCCCGAGCGCCCCCCGGCAGCTCCAGCCGCTTCCGAGAGGAAATGCTGCGCAAGCCCCCCCGAGGGGACCCGGCGCTGTCCTTGTCACCTCCCCGGCCGCACGACGCCACCACCGGAGCGGCCCCGCCCCGAGCGCTGGGGACGGCGAAGGCGCCGCGCGAGGAGGGGGCGAGGGAGGGAAACCAGAGCGTGCCACGGGGACCCCCCTGAGCCCCAAATTTTTATCGCCTCGCCCCTCACGGTGTGGACTCTGGGCTGGGGGGAGTTGGGGGGTGGGGGGACAGGGGACAGCCCCGGGAAGGGACAGGGGGTGAGCCAGGGGCTCGCCCGACCCCTCCCCCCACAGGTTTTTTTTGGGGGGGGGGGGTGGGGGGTTGTGGTCCCGACTTCGGGTATTTATTCTATTTATGAGCCGTTCCCTGGACCTTTCTAAGGAGTTTTTTTCAATTAAAAAAAAAAAAAATCACTTAGTCGTCTGGTGGTGACCGAGGGGAGCCCCTGCACGGGGCGGGAGGGGGGTGCTGAGGATCACGGGGGGAGCCCCAAAATCCTCCCCACGGCCGCCTTGGCACTGGCAATGCAGTCATTGACGGAGACCCCGCAGTAGGAGGCACCGATGAGGCTCAGGGGCAGCTCCTGCTCCTTCAGGAATCGCTGGATCCGCTCTGGGGGGACAGTGACGGCAGCTGGGGACACCCCCGGGGACAGGGGACACCCCCCGGGGACATCCCCGGGGACAGGGGACACCCCCGGGGACACGACTGGGGACACCCCCGGGGACAGGGGACACCCCCGGGGACAGGGGGACACAACTGGGGACACCCCTGGGGACAGGGGACACCCCCGGGGACACGACTGGGGACACCCCCGGGGACAGGGGACACCCCCTGGGGACACCCCTGGGGACACCCCTGGGGACACCCCTGGGGACACCCCCTGGGGACAGAGGACACGTCTGGGGACACCCCCGGGGACAGGGGACACCCCCGGGGACAGAGGACACCCCCGGGGACAGGGGACACCCCTGGGGACACCCCTGGGGACACCCCTGGGGACATCCCCGGGGACAAGGGACACCCCTGGGGACAGGGGACACCCCTGGGGACAGGGGACACCCCTGGGGACACCCCCGGGGACAGGGGGACAGCCCCGGGACACGACTGGGGACAGAGGACACCCCCCAGGGACAGGGAACACCCCCGGGGACAGGGGGACACCCCTGGGGACAGGGGGACACAACTGGGGACACCCCTGGGGACACCCCCGGGGACAGGGGGACACCCCTCTCACCAAGGCGCTCCCAGTGTCCCAGCGTGTACTGGGGAATGCAGTCCTGGGGAGAACAAAGAGGGGTGGGTGTGGACACAGGTGAGCCCCCTGCCCCCGGAAGTGTCACCCACCCAGAGACCCCACCCCCCCCGGAAGTGTCACCCACCCAGAGATCCCACCCCCCCCGGAAGTGTCACCCACCCAGAGACCCCACCCCCCCCCGGAAGTGTCACCCACCCAGAGACCCCACCCTCCCGGAAGTGTCACCCACCCAGAGACCCCACCCCCCCCGGAAGTGTCACCCACCCAGAGACCCCACCCCCCCCCCCCCACCCCCCCCGGAAGTGTCACCCACCTGCTGCACCCTGACCATGGCACGGGCGGGGGTCCCGGCCAGCCCCAGGTGGTCGCGCACGGCCGCCCGCGCCCGGCGCAGCAGCGGCTCCGGAGCCGCGGCTGCAGGGTCCCCAAAACTCTGCTGGAACCAGGCACCGCCCAGCATCACCTGGGGACACCCCAAAATCACCCGTCAGACCCCTCAAATCATCCCTGTCAGACCCCCCAAAATCATCCCTGTCACCCCCCAAAATCATCCCTGTCAGACCCCTCAAATCATCCCTGTCAGACCCCCCAAAATCATCCCTGTCACCCCCCAAAATCACCCCTGTCACCCCCCTAGCGTCACTCTATGTCACCCTCCTGGTGTCCCCAAAATTATCCATCACCCCCCGATGTCATTGTCACCACTGTTGTCATTCCCTGTCACCCCCATTGTCACTCAATGTCAGCCCCCAATGTCACTGTCCCTGTCCCCCCCGCTGTCCCTGTCCCTGTCCCCCCCGCTGTCCCTGTCCCCGTCCCCCCCCGTCCCTGTCCCCCCCCCCGTCCCTGTCCCTGTCACCCCCCCGTCCCTGTCCCCCCCGCTGTCCCTGTCCCTGTCCCCGTCCCCCCCCGTCCCTGTCCCCCCCGCTGTCCCTGTCCCTGTCCCCCCCCCGTCCCTGTCCCCCCCGCTGTCCCTGTCCCCGTCCCCCCCCCGTCCCCGTCCCCCCCCCGTCCCTGTCCCCC
The DNA here is from genome assembly GCF_963662255.1 of Cinclus cinclus. Taxonomy (NCBI): domain Eukaryota; kingdom Metazoa; phylum Chordata; class Aves; order Passeriformes; family Cinclidae; genus Cinclus; species Cinclus cinclus. The sequence goes on along the minus strand of NC_085076.1, from coordinate 1,834,906 downwards.
CCCCCGTCCCTGTCCCTGTCCCCGTCCCCCCCCGTCCCTGTCACCCACCGTGAGCCGCAGCGAGGGGCTCCCGGTGCTCCCGGGGGTCCCATCGAGCTCCGGGAACGCCACCGAGTCGTAGACGATGCCGAGGAGCGCGGGGTCCTCCGAGGATGGCACCAGGTGACCGAAACCCTGGAGAGGGCGGGGGAGTTGGGGTCACCACCGGGGGTCGGGGACACTCTGGGGGTCGGGGACACTCTGGGGGTCGGGGACCCCTCCTCTCACCGTGACGGGCAGCGCGGCCCCCTCGTACTGCAGGCTGACCACGGCCACGGACGCGGCCGGGATGTCCCGGAGCTCCCGAGCCAGCGGCTCCGCCTCGGCCGGCAGGACCCGGGCCAGGGCTGGGGACAGCGGGGACATGGAGGGGACAGCGGGGACACGGGGTTGGGGACAGAGGGGACACGGGGTTGGGGACAGAGGGGACACGGGGTTGGGGACAGCGGGGACATGGAGGGGACAGCGGGGACACGGCGTTGGGGACAGCGGGGACATGGAGGGGACAGAGGGGACACGGGGTTGGGGACAGCGGGGACACGGCGTTGGGGACAGCGGGGACATGGAGGGGACAGAGGGGACACGGGGTTGGGGACAGCTGGGACATGGAGGGGACAGCGGGGACACGGGGTTGGGGACAGCGGGGACATGGAGGGGACAGAGGGGACACGGGGTTGGGGACAGCTGGGACATGGAGGGGACAGCGGGGACACGGGGTTGGGGACAGCGGGGACATGGAGGGGACAGCGGGGACACGGGGTTGGGGACACGGGGTTGGGGACAGCGGGGACACGGGGTTGGGGACACGGGGTTGGGGACCGGCGGTCCGGCCGTACCTGCGGCCGGGAGGGCACTGATCACATGGTCAGCAGTGATGGTGTGGTCAGCTAAGGTGAGCTGGGGAGAGAGAGAGACGGCGGATACTGGGGATACTGGGGATACTGGGGATACTGGGAGGGGGTCCGGGTGACTGGGAACCACCCACAGGGATACTGGGAGGGGGTCCGGGTGACTGGGAACCACCCACAGGGATACTGGGAAGGGGTCTGGGTGACTGGGAACCACCCACAGGGATACTGGGAGGGGGTCCGGGTGACTGGGAACCACCCACAGGGATACTGGGAGGGGGTCCGGGTGACTGGGAACCACCCACAGGGATACTGGGAAGGGGTCTGGGTGACTGGGAACCACCCACAGGGATACTGGGAGGGGGTCCGGGTGACTGGGAACCACCCACAGGGATACTGGGAGGGGGTCCGGGTGACTGGGAACCACCCACAGGGATACTGGGAAGGGGTCCGGGTGACTGGGAACCATCCACAGGGATACTGGGAGGGGGTCCGGGTGACTGGGAACCATCCACAGGGATACTGGGAGGGGGTCTGGGTGACTGGGAGCACTGGGGAGGGGACAGAGATCACAGTGGGAGGGGGATGGAGAGCGGGGAGGGTGACACCGAGAGGGGACCGGGTGGCAGCGGCGGTGTCCCCACCTGCCAGCGGCCGCGGCGGTGACACAGGTGCCTCAGGGGCGCGTGGCAGCGCAGCTCGGCCCCGCGGGGGGACACGAAGGCCACCAAGGCCCCCGCCAGGGACTCCATCCCCCCCCGAAGGGACCACTGGCTCCAGCGCTCGGCCCGCGCCCGCCGCGCCAGGGCCACCTCCGGGCCCGCCCCGCGCTCACCTGAGGCGACAACGGCGACACCCGGGGAGGCCAGGGTGTCACCAGAGCCAGCAGTGTCCCCACGGTGTCCCAGGGCCAGCCCCTGCACTGTCCCCAGTGTCCCCACGGTGTCCCAGAGCCAACCTCAGCACTGTCCCCAGTGTTCCCAGTGTCCCCATGGTGTCCCAGGGCCAGCCCCAGCACTGTCCCCAGTGTTCCCAGTGTCCCCAGAGCCAGCCCCTGCAGCGTCTCCAATGTCCCAACAGTGTCCCCACCGTGTCCCCACCGTGTGGCAGTGCCAGCCCCAGCAGTGTCCCCACAGTGTCCCCACCGTGTGGCAGTGCCAGCCCCAGCAGTGTCCCCAGCAGTGTCCCCACAGTGTCCCCACCGTGTGGCAGTGCCAGCCCCAGCAGTGTCCTCACAGTGTCCCCACAGTGTCCCCACTGTGTGGCAGTGCCAGCCCCAGCAGTGTCCCCACAGTGTCCCCACCGTGTGGCAGTGCCAGCCCCAGCAGTGTCCCCACAGTGTCCCCACCGTGTGGCAGTGCCAGCCCCAGCAGTGTCCCCACAGTGTCCCCACAGTGTCCCCACCGTGTGGCAGTGCCAGCCCCAGCAGCACGGAGCCCCGGCGCCGCTCGGCCTGGAACAGGGCAGGGAAGCAGGACCGGACACTCAGGGCTCGGCTGTCCCCGGCAAACACCCCCCGGCACAGACTGTCCACGGCCAGCTCGGCCACCTGTGGGGACAGCGACGGTGACAGCGACAGCGGGGACAGCGACGGGGACAGCAGGGACAGTGAAGGGGACAGCAGGGACAGAGACAGGGACAGCGGGGACAGCGACGGGGACAGGGACAGCGGGGACAGTGACAGGGACGGTGACAGGGACAGCAGGGACAGTGACAATGGGACCCCACCCACCCCGGGGAGGCCCCGATAAGGCCGGGTGGGGTTTTGGGGTGAGCTATCAGGGTTTGGGGAAAGTTTTGGGGGCGTTATCGGGAATTTGAAGGGGTTATCAGGGTTTTGGGGGGGTTTATCAGGGTTTTGGGGGTTATGGTGTTTTGGGGGTGGTTATGGGGATGTTTTTGGGGGGGCTGATCAAGTTTTGGGGACTTTATCAGGGTTTTGGGGGTTATGGTGTTTTAGGGATTTATGGAGGGTTTATCAGGGTTTTTGGGGGGATTATCAGGTTTTGAGCAGTTCTGGGGAGGGGGAGGGTTGGGAGGTTCAGGAAGGTTTTTTTTTTTTGGGGTTTTGGGGTTTTTTTGGGGGGGGTTTTGGGGGGTCACACCCACCTCGGGGCCGAAGCGGCGCTGGGCGAAGGCGTGGGCGCTCTCGTCCGGCCCCGTCCCCGCCGGGGTCAGCAGATCCCGAACCCCACTCCAGAGCAGAGCCCGTGAGAACGGGGGGACAGCACGGAGCAGGCCCCTGGGGACAGCAGGGACATTGGGGACAGCAGGGACAGCAGGGACATTGGGGACAGCAGGGACAGCCCCCTGGGGACAGCAGGGACATTGGGGACAGCAGGGACAGCCCCCTGGGGACAGCAGGGACATTGGGGACAGCAGGGACATTGGGGACAGCAGGGACAGCCGGGACATTGGGGACAGCCCCCTGGGGACAGCAGGGACAGGGGTGACATTGGGGACAGCACGGAGCAGGCCCCTGGGGACAGCAGGGACATTGGGGACAGCAGGGACACAGGGGACAGGAGGTGGAACTGGGGACATGAGGTGACACTGGGGACAGAGGGGACAGCCCAGAGCAGTCCCTAGGGACACCACACGGTCCAGGGGTGGCCCTGGGGACATGAGGTGACACTGGGGACAGAGGGGACAGGAGCGGCACTGCAGACGGGGGCGGCCCTGGGGACAGAGGGAGGTGGCCCTGGGGACAGGGGACACGCACCCCAGCCCCGAGGGCAGGGGGTGCAGGGCCCCCCCCAGGTACAGGAAGCGGTTCCGGGCCGCCGGGTGGTCCCTGGGGACAGCCAGGACGTCACCGGCCAGCCCCAGCTCCGACACCTGTGGGGACACGGCGGTGACACTGCGGGAGGGACCCCGGAATGCACCCGGGGACCCCCAGAATCCTCCCAGGGACTCCAAAAAGTTCATACAGGGAACCTCCCCCCAAACCCTGGGGACCCCTCTGTCACCCCAAACCCAACCCTGAGGACCACCCCCCAAACACTGCGGACCCCCGCAGACCCAGCCCTGGGGACCCCCCCCCTCCCCGGCACCCCAAACCCAGCCCCAGGGACCCTGCCCAAACTCTGGGGACCCCTGTGAGACCCCAGACCCAGCACCGAGGACCAGCCCCCTCCCCACCTCCCCCCAAACCCTGGGGCCCCCCGTATCACCCCAGACCCAGCCCTGGGGACCCCCCCAAACCCCGAGGACCCCCCCCCCAGCCCCCCGTACCATGTGCAGGGTCTCGGCCCCCGCGGCCCCGGCCGGGCGGACGCCCCTCGGGCCGTGCTCGAACACGGCGCCCTCGGGGGTCCTGGAGCTCTGCAGCCACCCCCCAAAACGGCCACTGGCCTCCAGCAGCACCACCTGGGGACCCCCGGGACCCCCAAATCACCACGGGGACACCGCGGGAATTGGGGGGCTCAGGATGGGGATGGGGGAAGAACCCTGCAGGAATTTGGGTTCTGGGGGAATTGGGGGTCCTGGGAGCAGGGGGAACCCCACGGGAACTGGGGGGCTTGGGGGAATCGGGGGTCTCAGGAGGGAAAAGGGAACCCCCGGGGAATTGGGGTCCTGGGGGAATTGGGGTCGTGGAGGATTGAGGGTCCCGGGAGGGGTGGGAACCTCACAGGAATTTGGGTGCTGGAAGAATTGGGGGTCCCGGGAGAGAAAAGGGAACCCCCAGGGAATTGGGGGGCTCGGGTCTCACAGGGGATGGGGGTCCCGGGGGTGACACCGGGGGTCCCGGAGAAGCGCTGGGTGACCCGGAAGAGTGCGAATCCCGGAGAAGAACAAACACCGGGAGTGAATGGGAGTTAGGGGTCCCGGGATGGAGCGGGGGTAGAATTCGGGGGTCCCGCGGTGAAAAGGGGGGTGGGGGTCCCACGCTCACCTTGGGCGGGCGGGGGGCGCGCACCAGGTGGTAACAGGCAGCCAGGCCGCTGATGCCGCCGCCCACGACGGCCACGGTCCGCGGCATGAGGGGACCTGGGGCGGGCAGGGTCAGAGTGGCCACCGGGAGCCCCCGGGGACCCCCCGGTCCCTCCCTCACCGGTCCCGCGTCCGACCGCGCTGGCCACGCCCCTTCCCGCCGCTTATCAGGGGTAGAGGGCGGGGCTTAGGGGAGACGGACCAAGGAGAAGGCGCAGCGCGTTGATTGACAGCGCGTTGTGGCGGGAGGGAGCGCGCCATGGCGCTAGGCACCGCCCACAAAGTAACCGTCCAATCAACAGCCACGTGAAGCTCATGTGACCACGCCCACCCCTAATCACAGCGCAGCCCCGCCCCCGACGCTAAATCACGCCCACACATAAACCACGCCCATCGCACGCTGTCAATCACAGGCCCCACCCCTCCCTTTAACACCATCCCCCCCAAAACTTGGCGGTTTTTGGGGTTTTTTTAATAAATTTATTCACAAAACCCCCCGGGGCCGCTCGGGCTGCGGCCGCACCCCCCGCACCCCCCTCGCCGCGGGGTCCGGGAGGCTCCCGAGGGAGAGGAAGGAGGGGTTCAACCCCTCCCCCCCCCAACCTCCCAAAACTCCAGACCGGGGTCCGGGGGTGGTTGGGGGGGGTGGTCTCAGGGTCTGCGGCCGGGGGGCTCCTCCAGCTCGTAGAACAGCACGTAGCCCTCGCTGGACGGCACCTGGTTCTCGCTGATGGGCGAGACGCTGCGGGGACACCCTCAGCACCCACGGTGGGGGGGCTCGGGGGGTACCCCGGGCAGGGTGGGGGGCACGCTTTGGGTCGGGGGGGGGCACTGACCGGGAGTCGTTGTAGACGCGCCAGCCGGCCGGGTCGCGGCAGAAAGCCGTGTAGTGACCGTAGTGGACGCTGCCCGAGTGGTTGCAGAGAGCGTACAGGCTGTAAACGGGGCTGCCTGCAACAGGGGGGGGATCGGGCTGAGCGCTGCCAACCCCTCCACACCACCCCAAAAATTCCCACCCGGAATTCCCTCCTCACCCGCCTTCTCGCTGGCGAATTCCCGCAGGTTGAGCTGCTGCAGCGGGAAGTCCACGAAGACGGAGCATTTCTTGATGGAGTAGCGAGTGGTGGAGAACCGGTTCAGGTCTGGCAAGGGTTAAGGGAAAAGGGGGACGGAGGGGTGGCCCCCGAACCCCCCAAAAACCCCCAAAAATCTTGAGGGGGGTCCTCCCAGGGGTGCTGATTCCCAAAGGATACGGAGCACCAGGATGCGTGGGAAGCGCTGGATCGTCAACTTCTTGGTGCTCCGCGTCCGCTGCCGGCACTTGTCACACACCTGAGGGGACAGGACGGTCAGGGAGGGGCTGGGGGACAAACTGGGGGGCTCCAGGAGGAGTGGGGGAGGGGGGAGGAACGGGACACTGGGGTGGGGTCCATCCTCTCACCGGGGCGTTCTCTGAGTCCAGCTCCTCCTCCTTGGTGAAGAGGCTGAAGCAGTCGTGGAGCGAGACCTTCCCCCCGGCAAAGCTTTTCTGGAGGTCAGGGGCGAGTTTGGGGTGTCAAGGGGAGATTTTGGGGAGGGGGGGTGTGTTTTGGGGAGGGGTCTGAGAGGTTTTTGGGGATCCTACCTTTGGGATGGGCAGCGAGAGGTCGCAGAACACCTCGAAGGTGGTGGAGCGGTAGCCGCAGGCCTGGCACTTGAGGCAGCTCTTGAGCTGCCCCACAAAGAGATCTGGGGGACAAAGGAGCAGTCAGGGAGGGCACCCCCAGAGATTTTGGGGTCCCGGAGATGGGGGAGGACACCCCCATTGCCAGCGCTCACCCACGATCTTGCTGTCCTCCCTCTCCAGGTAGCGCTTCCACATCTGGTTGGCGCGTTCGTCGTCGCTGCCAGGGGTGACGTCGGGGTGAGGGCGGGGGTGAGCTGTCCCCAAAACCGGGGTTCCCCCTCCCCACCAGCCCTCCCCCCACTCCTCACCTGAGAGTTTCGGGGTCCTCCAGGGCCGGGGGTCTCCGTGTGTCCGACAGGATGCTGGGGGTACGCCGGCCCTTCCTGTTGATCTCCACGTGCAGCCGGTCCATGAAGAATTTGAGGAATTCCTGCGCGTCCTGCTGGCTGTGGGGACGGGGACACTCGGTGCCTACCCCGCAAGGGGTGGGGAGGGGGTCCCCAAAGATCTCGGGGCTGGGGGGGGGGCGGGTGGGAGGGTGCGTCTCACCTGTAGCCCGTGAAGGAGGGGACGTATTTTTGGAACACGGCCTTGAAGCGCCCGGGGTTGACGGCCTCGGAGGAGTCGGGGTGCCAGAGGGCGGCGATGACATCGGCGAAGGCTGCGGGGACACGGCGGGGTCAGCGCCCCGGGGGAGGTTGTGTAACGCTCCGAGGGGAGCTAAAGGTGTTTTGGGGGGGGGGGGGGGGGGGAGGTCGGGTCTGTCCCACCTTCGGTGAGCTCCTGTGGGGCGCGGGGGCCGGGGGGCTGCTCCTGCTGGAAGTCCCGGCGCAGGCAGTAGTCCCGCAGCGGTTTGGTGCTGCTCAGGCACTGCAGCACCGCGTTCATGAAGCACTGAGGGAGGCGGGGGGGGGGGACATGGGGACATCCTGGGATGTGGCAGGTCACGAGGGGGTCCCTCAGGGTGTCCCCCATGCCGTGTCACAGGTGTCCTGTGATGTCCCCAGGGGGATGGGAGCGTGGTGGGATAGCCACAAAGAGCCTGGGGGACACTGAGGTGACACCAAGGACAGCAAAGGGACCCCAGTCCCTCCCACAGACCAGGGTGGGGGGGACAAGAGGGTTGGGGACCGTGGGGACAGTGCTGTGGGGACGGGGGACATCCCCAGCAGGACTCGAAGCCTGGGGGACTCTGAGGTGACAGAGGGAACCCCAAATCCCTCCTGCACCCCAGGACAGAGGGACAGGAAGGCTGGGGACCGTGGGGACAGCGCTGTGGAGATGGGGGGGGGGGCTGCTCCGGGAATGTGACATCCCCGCGGGACGCGACCATGGCCACTGAGCCTGGGAGGACCCCGAATCCCACCCGCACCCCAGAACAGAAGCCCGGGAGGGGTGACCACGGCCACTTACCGTGTTGCCCAAATTCCTGAGGCCGACGTGGCCCGAGCCCAGCAGCAGCGTGTGGTGGGTCTGCGGGGACAGCGAGTGACACACCGTGAGCCGCGCCCCGCCTGCCCCGTCCCCCCGGCCGTCCCCCGGCGGCGGTGGCTTCACCTCGCCGGTGACCAGCAGTAGCCCCATGACCGCCGTGTGCACCACGGACTCGGAGATGTCGGTGGCCCGGCCCTGGAGCTCCCGCCGGGTCACCAGCGAGCGGTGCAGTTTCCGCGGCAGCTCCACCAGCGTGGCTCCCTGTAGCCCCGGCATGGTGGCCACAGGCGATGGAGGCACCGGCACGGTCCCCGTGGGACCGGTGACACCGCTGGCAGCCACCGGAGTGTCCCCTCCCCCTCTCAGCTCATTAGCTGATCCGATTCTCCCGGCTATTCTGGGCCTCGAGGGAGGCTCATCCCGGGGGGATTAATTAGCCGGAGCTATCCCGGGGGACAGCGAGAACTCGGAGGGGTGCCGAGGTAAACACCCCCCCCCCCCCAAAAAAAAAAAACAAAACAACAAAAACCTCCCCAATTTAACTCTAGGAGTTTCGGGGGGCTGGAGAGGCTGCGGGACCCCCCCAGTGTCAGCGCTGGGGACATGCCGAGGGGGACAAAGCCGTGTCCCGGTGCCCACATGGGATTTCGGGGATTACGATCCCCCCCCCACACGTGGCCGAGCAGGTGAGGTACGGGACGGGGGGGAGGAGGATACGGAAACGGGGAGGGGAGCGGCCACCCCCGGCCAGCTCAGTGCCACAGGGCTGGCACTGGTCACCCGCGGCCACCCCGGAGCTGTGCGGGATGGAACCAGTCACACCCAGAGCCACGGGGATGGCAGCGGCCACCGCCAACATTCCCCCACCCCCGAGCTGTGGGGGACAGCAGCGACCCCTCCCCAGAGCCGTGGGGGGGGGGGGGGGGGGGGGTCCCCAAAACAGCACTGGAGCGGGGACAGGTGAGACCATCACCACTGTCCCCACCCTGGCGATGTCACTGACCCCGAGAGGGGGTCTCAACACGACCCCAAAGCTGGGGACAGCGTGGGGGTCACCGTATGTCACTGAGGCCGGGGACACCGCGGGGACCCCGCCACACCCCCCGGGCCTCCCCAGGCTCTTACGGCCGCCGCCTTGTCCTCGGTCCGGCCGGGTGCGGGGCTGCCGGGGCCGTGGCCGTACGGGGGCTCGGTGCGGGTACGGGGACCGCCCTCGGGGCGCACGGAGAGCAGCGGCGGGGTGGCTTTGCCGTCGGGCCCGGGTGCCACTGTGACCCTACGGAGCGAGGAGCTCCTCCGGAGCGCCAGAGCACCCGCGCCCAGCGGGTGCCCGCAGTCCCTGAGCACCAGCCGGCTCAGCGCCACCGCCACGTCCTCGGCGCGGCTGGGGACACCGCCGCCACCGCCACCTCCCTGGCTCAGGTCCCCGATGCTGATGGATTTGGAGCGGGCCAAGTTGCTCCGGCGCCGCTCGGCCGCGCTGGGCAGCGAGAAGGAGGCGCTGCCAGGAACCTGCGGGGCTCCCCCGGGCACCCTGACACCGTGATCGGCTTTCACCGGCCCCCGGCGGCCCCCCGGCCCGCGGGGAGTTGGGTCCCCCCGCTTGGCCGCCCGGCCCCGTTCCAGCTCCAGCTTCTTGGGGCGGGGGTCGTCGGGTGGCGGCGGGGGCCGGGGGGGCAGCAGGCGCAGTTTGGGGGCCGGGGACAGCCCGTTGGGGGCCGCATGGCGCTCCTGGCTCAGCGCTCGGTGGCCGCTGGGCAAGCGGGCGCCCGGCCGGGGCTGCGAGGTCACCACGGAGCCGGGGTCCCTGGCTCGGCCCAGGCGGTGCTCCGAGGCCTGGGGCATGGCGGGGCCTGCGGAGACAGCGACGGGCCGGTGACAAGGGTGGCACAACCGCGGGGGTGCGGCAGAAGGGGAGGGGACGAGGGGACCCACCTGCTCACAGCCCCCTGCGCCCGGCGGCCGGACACAGCGTCCCGTCGGCGGGGGCCCTGCGGGGTGGATGGGGGGGGAGGACACGGGATCACCGAGGGGACCCCAAAGCCCGTCGGTTCCATGCAGGCTCCCGGTGGGTTCGGATCACTGGGAGCTGTGTCCCACCCCCAAATCGGGTCCTGCTGTCCGGGCCGGGGGATGCCGGAGGTGATGGGGGGGGGATCCCGGAGGAGCAGAGGAAAAATCCCCGCCTGTCCCCCGGGTAGGGGAAGGGGTCGCGGCGGGACCCCCGAGGCTTCTGCCGGGAAGGGCCCGGTGGGGGCGGCCAGGTCGCTGGGAAAGCCTCCAACCTCCCCCCCCCTCCCGGCCCGCGACCCCCGGGCTCAGCCCCCTCCGCTGTCCCCGGTCTCCCCTTCACTCCCCGGGCCCTGCCCCTCGCCCCAACCCGGACTCCCTCGAAAGGCGCTTCCCGCAGACCCCCCCCCCCCCCCCCCCCCTCACAAAATCCCTCCCGGTCCCCCCCATCACCCCGGTCCCCCCCGCCCCTCGGGGCCCCGCCCCCCTCTCCGGGCCGGGGTCCCTCACGGGGGGTGTCCCCTGCCCCCCTCCCCGCAGGCCCCTACCGGGCCTCCCCTCCTCTGTCCCGGAGACCCCCTTGAGTTGTCCCCGCTGGCACCCCCCCCCCCCCCCCCCCCCCCATCATCCCGGTACCCCCCCACCCCCCGGGGCCCTGTCCCGCACCCCCCGCCCGGCCCCAGGGCTCCCCTGGGGAGGGGTGTCCGCTGTCCCTGAGCCCCCCCCAGCCCCAACCGACAGCCCCCTGCACCCCCTACGCCCCTCGGCGGGGTCGCCCCGCAGTCCCCCCGCACCTCCCGCGGGCCGCCATGGCAACAACTCCCGCCGCACCCGCCGCCATCTTTGTTCCTCCCTCAGCCGGCCCCCGCCCCGGCGGCCTCGCCGGCGGTGTCTGCGCATGCGCCGCCCTGGAAGGCCACGCCCACAGACCGGCGTCGCCGTGGAAACCGCGCGGCGTCTTAAAGGGACCGCAACCCGCGCGGGTTTCTGTTAGGGCCGCGATGTGTTGGGGGACAGCGGGGGATGTTGGGGACAAATCCCCTCAGTGCCACCCCCAAAATAACAAACCGCGACTAATTCGGGGTCACTTTTTATTGGGGAGCAGCGGCGAAGCGGTGGGGAGGGGTGGGAGGAGCTGGGAGGGGAAGGGGGGACCCCCATAGGGGTGGCTCCCCCCATGTCCCTCCGTTGGTCACTTGTCCTTGTGCTGGATGAGGCCCCTTGGAGATGAGGTCCGGATCTCCACGGCCAGCCAGGGACCCAGCTGTGGGGACAGGGGTTACTACCGTGGGGGGACACCCCCATAACGTGTCACCCCCCCCCTCCCCGGTGTCACAACATCCTCCCCCTATAGGTGACAGCCCCCCCCCTCCGTGTCACACCCCCCCCGAGTGGGTGACAATCCCCCCTCAACCTCACACCCCCCCACTGTCACACACCCCCATGGGTGATGGCCTCCCCGTGCCCCCCCCATGATGTCACCTCTGGGTGTCACCACAGAGGTGACAACACCCCTGAGTGTCCACCCCTGACACCGTGACACCCCCAAATGTCACCCCTGGCACTCCCCCAGTGTCACCCCCCTTGCCCACTCACCCCCAGGGCCATCAGATGTGCCAGCCCGAATTTGGGGACATTCCTGGCCCAGAGGGGCTTGAAGTGGTCGCTGAGGCAGATCTTGCCCCCCCTGTGGGGTGAGGGAACTGTCACACCCCCTGAGCCCACCGGGACCCCCCCAGTAACCCTGGGACCCCCACCCCCCTTCCCCAAATCTCCTTTGGAGCAGGAGGGACCCATCAGTCCTTCCCCCCCTCCCCCCAACCCCAAGACCCCTCCCCAGGGTCCCCACTCAGCCCCAAGACCCTTCCCAAGCCCCCACCCCCCCCCCCCTCCAGCTCCAGAACCCCCCACCCCCCCTTCAAGAACTTCTCAAAGCCCTGGGACCCTCCCCAAGACCCCTCCCCAGGAATCCCCAGCCCTGGGACCCTCCCCAGAACCCCCCCTCAGCTTCACGACCCCCACCCAAACTCCAAAACCCTCCCTAGGACCCTCCCCCAGGAACACCCCAGCCTCAGGACCCCCCCTCAAATCCCCTTACCAACCCCCCCCAGCCATAACACCCTCCCTAAGACCCTCCCCACGACCCCACCCAGCTCCAGGACCCCCTCCAGGACCCCCCCAGCCCTAGGACCTCCCCCCCAAACCCACCGGTACATCTTGGCCGTTTTCCCGTCCAGCTCGGGGGATGGCGATTTCGGGGGCAGTGCCCGGGTACGTCACCGGGATCTGGGGGAGGGGGGGTGGTGTCAGCACACCTTGCGACCCCAGAACCACCCCCAAAACCCCTCCAGGAGCCCCCTCCTCACCTCGAACTCGATGTTGAACTCGTACTTGAGCAGCTCATGGACGTACCAGCACCTGCCGAACCACCTGCGGGAAATTCGGGGGGCACCGGGGCCCTCTCAGTGTGGGGACCCCCCCCACCTCACCCCTCAGACCCCCCCCCCCAAAACACCTCAGACCCCTCCCCAGGACACCTCAGCACCCCCTGGGACCCCCCCAAAATCACCTCACACCCTCTAAAGCACCTCAGACCCCCCCCCCCCAAAGCACCGAGACCCCCCAGGACCACCCTCAGTGCAGGACCCCCCCACCCCAGGACACCTCAGCACACCCCGAACCCTCCCCAAATTTCCCTCAGACCAGGGACGCCCCTCAAGACCCCCCCCCATTGCCATTTTATGGTCCAGGACCCCCTCCTGCCCTCCTCGATCCTGGGACCTCCCCCAGGCACCGGAGCAGCCCCGGGGGTGGGGGGGGGGGGTCACAATCCCGGGGTGACCAGAGCGGAATGGGGGATCCTGGAGGGTCCCGGAGCCCCCTCCCCACTCACCGGGTGCCCTCGGGGTTGGACTCCAGGCGGAACCAGTCGGTGTCAGCTCGTTTGTTGTTCTCCACGTACTGGGGGACATCGCGGGTCACCGGGGGGGGGATGGCAGAACCGGGAGGAGATTCGGGGGACATCGAGAAGGACACCGAGAGTATCAAGGGGACACCCGGGGGGACCGAGGGACATTGCGGGGGGGGGGGGGGGGGTCCGACACTGGAGGGCGGGGGGGAAGGACACCGGGAAAAATTCGGGAATGAGGACTTGGGGACACTGGGGAAACGTCGCGGTAAGACCCCGAGGACGGGACAGGGGAGAAGGGACCGGAGGGATGAGGACACCGGGGGAGCACCGAGGATGATGAACGGAACCACGGCCAGACGAGAAGCGTGTGGCGAGGACAGGGCGGAGCGCCGCGGACCCACCTGTATGAGCGCACGGTACTCCTCACGCAAGCGCTCGGCCCATCCCTCGCGGTCCCGCGGCCCCGCCGGCGCCCGCAGCAGAGGCAGCTCCGCCACCGCCCGCCGCGCCGCCGCCTCCGCCATGACCGGGCCCCGCCATGGCGCCCCGCCGGAAGTGACGTGGCGCCGCCACCGCCCGGCCCCGCGCCGCCATCTTGCGCGTGGGCGGGGCGGGAAGGCGACGCTGCCGTCGTCGCCATCTTTGGTGAGGGCACGCCCTACGCGTGAGGGCGCGGCGGCGGCGCCATGTTTGGTGCTGGCAGCCGGGATTGAGTTGGTTGGGGGTCAGCGACAGGGACACCCCCCCCCCCCCCCCCACAGGCCTGGGGACATTGCACACCTCAGGGACCCCCTCCCCACAGACGACAGGGACCCCCCGACAGGCCTGGGGACACTCCCCACCTCAGGGACCCCTCTCAAAACCACAGGGATCCCCCACAGTCCCTGCAGCCCAAATGACATCCGCAGACCCACGACCCCCCCCAGCCCCACTGACACCCCTTCAAAGCCCCAGGGACCCCCCCTATAGCACCAGGGGATTCCCCCCCCCAGCCCTCCTGACACCCCTTCAAAGCCGCAGGGACCCCTCCCCTCAGCTCCAGGACCCCTTGCCCCAGTCAAAGGACATTCTGGGGCCTCAGGGCTTTATTTGGGGGTCTTTATTTTGGGGCTCTATCGGGGGGCCACAGTGGGGGGGCTATGGGCTGTGTTGGGGTGGGAGATTGTGGGGGATGGGAATCTCAGGACTATACTGGGGGTCCTATGATGGGCTCAGGGCTGGATTGGGGTCCAGAGTGGGGGGGGGGGGGGGGGGGGTCTCAGGACTGTTTTGGGGTCCATCCTGGGGGTCTCAGGGCTGCATTTGGGTCCATTCTGGGGGGGGGTCTCAGGGCTGTATTGGGGTCCACGTGGGGTCTCAGGGCTGTTTTGGGGTCCATCCTGGGGGTCTCAGGGCTGTATTGGGATCCATCCCGGGGGTCTCAGGGCTGTATTGGGGTCCATCTTGAGGGTCTCAGGGCTGTTTTGGGGTCCACGTGGGGTCTCAGGGCTGTTTTGGGGTCCATCCCGGGGGTCTCAGGGCTGTTTTGGGGGTCCATCTTGGGGGTCTCAGGGGCTTCCCCCCTGCCCTTCATCCTTGCCCAACCGCAGCAGGGACGAGAAGAGCCCCAGCACGTTGTTCTGCAGCTCCCGGGCCAGCGGTTCCAGCTGTTTGTTGGCCCGGTCCAGGTACTGCCTGCGGGACACAGGGTGGGTCAGAGGCACGGGGGGGGGGGGGGGGTCCCGGGTAGGAGGGGGTCCCAAGCCCCCCCCCCCCCCATACTCGGCCTGGCTGCGCAGCTCCTCCACCTGCAGCTTCTGCTGCAGCTCGCGGGTCACGAAGTCGGAGAAGCTCTGGAAGTGGCGAGTCAGGAAATCCTCGCTGGCCGCGGGCTCTGAGCCCTCGCTGGCCACGTCCCGCCGGACCAGCGCGGCCCCGAGGCGGCCGGTGGCCAGCAGGAATAGCAGGGTGGCTACCGGGATCTTCATGGCTGGGGGTGGGGGGATATCGGCATGGGATTTGGGGGAGGTGTGGCACTGCTGTCCCCACCGTCCTGTCCCATTCCTGCCCCATAGCCCCAGGCCAGCCCCACAGGAACTGCCAGCCTCATCCCACCCCTCACATTCCAATGCCTGTCCTGATCCCCGTCCCGGACCCCCACCCCAATCCCAATGCCCACACCCCATTCCTGCCCCACATCCTAATCCTGACCCTTCACCTAATCCCGACCCCACATCCCAATCCCTGCCCCACATCCCAATCCTGACCCTTCACCTAATCCCGACCCCACATCCCAATCCCTGCCCCACATCCCAATCCTGACCCTTCACCTAATCCTGACCCCACATCTCAATCCCTGCCCCACATCCTAATCCTGACCCTTCACCTAATCCCGACCCCACATCCCAATCCCTGCCCCACATCCCAATCCTGACCCTTCACCTAATCCTGACCCCACGTCCCAATCCCGACCCCACATCCCCATCCCTGCCCGACACCCTGACCCTGTCCCCATCCCTGTCCCCGTCCCCTCTCACCTGGGCAGGTGCTGCTGCAGCTTTGGGGTCCTCCCTCCCCAGGCCCCGTTTTTATCCCACCTCAGCCCCCGCCCCCTCCCCAGGCAAACACGGCGGGGCCGAGGGGCAGCGCGGGGGGGCCCCGTGTCCCCTCCCGGGCCTGTCCCTGTGTCCCCAAGGGCCACCAGGGGATGGTGGCCGTGGGACTGGGGCCGGGCGGGCCCCCCGGGGCGAAGGTTGTCACCTGCAGTGTCACTGACCCTCGTCCCCCCGGCCGGGAGGGGGACACTGGGGACACCCCGGGCTGGGGCCAGCGCTGGGGACACGCGGGCAAAGGGCAGTGGTGGCGCTGGCGACAAAAGGTCGGAGTCCCCCCGGTCACCGGTGGGGATGGGGGACAGGGACATGGGGACAGCCCAGGGGACAAGGAGGGGAGTGGCGACAGCAGAGGTGGCGCGGGGAGGGGACAGTGGGCTGAGGAGATGGGGACAGAGGGGACATGGCGGGGGACACAGGGAGGAATGTGGGAAGGGGACATGGGGTGGGGGGGGGGTTCAGAGATGTGGGAAGGGGACACGAAGGAGGTGTTGGGACAGAGCCAGGACGGTACAGACATGGGGGGGGGGGGGTGACATGGGACACACAGGTGGGGACAAGAGGGGATATGGGGTGGGGGAGATGGCGTAGGAGGGAACATGGAGTAGGGGGAGTCCAGGGATGCGGGGAGGGCACATGGGGGTCACAGGACAAGGGGGACAGCGCGGATTTGGGGACGCGCGCGGGACAGGAATGTGGCGCGGAACGCGCACGCCACGGAACGTCTCCGCTTGGGGGTGGGGGGTCCGGAGGGGTCGCATTCCGGCGCTGTCCCGCCCTCCCCGCTCAGCCAATAGGAGGCGAGCGTTGCCCGCGGCCAAGATGGCGGCGGCGCGCCCCCTGAAGGCGCTCCGGGCGGCGCCGCCCGCGATGGCGGCGGCCGGCAGGGGCCCGTAGGGGCCATGGGCAACGCCGAGGGCCGCGCCCCGCGCCGGGCCGAGCCTCGCGGCAACCCCGGCAGCTTCGATGAGCTGCACCGGCTCTGCAAAGGTGCGTCCGCGGGGAGCGGGGACAGCGGGGTCAGCGGGGCAGGGGGGACAGTGGGGCTGGGGGGGGACAGTGGGGCTGTGAGGGGCTGTGAAGGGACAATAGGGCTGTGAGGGGACAGCGGGGCTGTGAGGGGACAGCGGGGCTGGGGGGACAGCAGGGGTGGCAGCTGTGTCCCCAGGGGCGCTGGTCCGGGTGGTGTCTCCAACAAGGGGTCGTGGGTGTCCCTGGTGGGGGTGACAGCGGTGTCTGGGAAGTGACAGCCATGTCCCCAGGCGGGTGACAGCTGTGTCTGGGGGGTGTCTGGGTGCCCCGGGGGGGGACAAAGGTGTCCCCAGCCGTGTCTGGGGGGGTCTCTGGGTGTCCCTGGGGGGTGACAGCCGTGTCCCCAGGCGGGTGACGGCCGTGTCCCCCCAGAGGTGTTCCCGCCACAGATGGAGGGGGTGAAGCTGATCGTCACCAAGACCCTGAGCAGCCACTTCCAGGTCTGGGAGGGGACACGTGGGGACCTGGGGGGGGATCTGTGTGTCCCCCCTGCGATGTCCCCTGTGACCCCTGGTGTCCCCGCAGGTGACACACACGGTGCACATGAGCACCCTGGGCCCCTCCGGCTATCGCTTCAACGCCACCTACGTGGGGGACCGCCAGCTCGGACCCACCGAGGTGACACCGCGGGTGGCACCGGGCTGGGGGGTGGCCTCAGGTGGTCACAGATGTTGTCACCCATTCTGGAACCTCGTGGTCACCCCCAGGCCACCAGTGACCCCAGGGCCGTGGGATCATTGTGGTCATCTGTGACCCCAGGTGGCCCCAGAGTGGTTGGTGGCTTTGGGGTGATTGGTGGCCCTACGGCACCGGTGGCCCTGGGGAGGCGGGTGGCCTCAGGGTGGTCCTGTGGTCATTGGTGGCCTAAGAGTGGTCAGTGGCCTTGGGGTCATTGGTGGCCCTGGGGCGAGGGGTGGTCCCAGGTGACCTTGGGGTCTTCGGTGGCTTTGGCATGGCGAGTGACCCCAGGGTGGTGGGTGGCCTCAGGTCATTGGTGGCCCTGGGGTCACTGGTGGCTTCAGGGATATGGGTGATCGTGGGGTGAGGGGTGGTCCCAGGTGGCTCCGGGGTCATCGATGGCCACGGGGTTATGGGTGGTCCCGTATGACCCTGGGGTCATCAGCGGCCTTGTCATCACTGCTGAGCTCTGGCCACATTGGTGGCCTCGCTGCGGCCCGGGGCCGTTGCGATGGCCCTGCCAGCAGCAGCACAGAGCCGGGGTGGCTCGGCGGTGGCCGGGCCGTGTCCGTCCCCACGCCCACGCCGCGTGTCCCCAGGTGTTCCCCACGCTGCTCGGGGACATGGACAGCGCCGGCAGCCTCAACGCGCAGGCCCTGCACCTGCTGGGCGAGCGCCTCCGTGCCAAGGCCGTGTTCCAGGTGAGCCCCACGCCCGCCGCGCCCGACCAACCCTCTGCGGGCCGCCCTCACAGCCCCTCGGCGGTGCCACCGCTGTCCCCTGTCCCCAGACGCACCAGGCCAAGTTCGTGACGTGGCAGTTCGACGGCGAGTACCGCGGCGACGACTGCACGGCCACGCTCACGCTGGGCAACCCCGACCTGCTGGGCGGCTCCGGTGAGCGAGAGCCCGGCACGTGGCCCCGGTGGCCCCGTGGGGACGCCGCCGCTGAGGCCACCGCGCTGTCCCCGCAGTGATCGTGGTGGCCCATTTCCTGCAGAGCGTCACCGCCCGCCTCGTGCTGGGCGGGGAGCTCGTCTACCACCGGCGCCCCGGCGAGGAGGGGGCCATCCTGACGCTGGCTGGCAAATACTCGGGTAGGGACGCTTTGGGGACGCTTCGGGGACACCCTGGGGACGCTCTGGTGGTGCCACCTCGGCGCTGCTTCTCTGTTGCAGCCCCGAACTGGGTGACGACGCTCAACGTGGGCTACGGGGGGGCTCACGCCAGCTACTACCACCGGGCCAACGAGCAGGTGGGTGTCCCCTGGGGTCCCCTGTGGTGTCCCCGGTGTCCCCGCGCCCCCCCCCCCCCCCCCATGACCGCGGTGTCCCCCACCAGGTGCAGGTGGGAGTGGAGCTGGAGGCCAACACGCGGCTGCAGGAGACCAACTTTGCCTTCGGCTACCAGCTCAACCTGCCGCGAGCCAACGTCGTCTTCAGAGGTGGGCCGGGCTCCTGGTGGCTTCTGTCCCCAGCTGTCACCCGCTGGTGGCACTCAGCTGTCCCTCCTGTCCCCTGCAGGGCTCCTGGACAGTAATTGGAGTGTGGGGGGGGTCCTGGAGAAGAAGTTGCCCCCCCTGCCCGTCACGCTGGCCCTGGGCGCCTTCCTCAATCACTGGAGGAATCGTTTCCACTGTGGCTTCAGCGTCACCGTGGGCTGAGGGGACAGCAGGGGACAGTGTGGCACTGTGCTGCTCAGGGAGCCACCGGGCTGTGCAGGTGGCACAGGGACACGGCGGGCTGGGGACAGCGAGCGACAGCACCACGAGAGGGCTGCAGGTGGTGGCCACAGGGGGCTGGGGGTCCCCGTTGTCCCCAGTGCCACCCCCTGAGGGTGGCTGCTGCCATGGGGGGGCTGGGGGTCCCCGTTGTCCCCAGTGCCACCCCCTGAGGGTGGCTGCTGCCACGGTGGTCTGGGGGTCCCCGTTGTCCCCAGCGCCATCGTGGCCGTGCCTCAGTTTCCCTGCGGTGACACACGCGGGAGCCCGGATAAATAAAGGAGCTTTACTCTGTGCCCAGTGGGGGCCGGGGGTGACATTAAGGGACCCGAGGGTGACATCAGGGGCCGGGCTCAGCTGATGATCTCGGAGAGCAGCGGCGTCATGGCCGACAGGTCCTGGATGTGCAGGATCTGCCGCGTGTTCTCCACCTTCAGCGTCTGCAGCTCCGTCAGCAGCAGCAGCAGCTTGGCGTACAGGAACCTTGGGAGGGGGACAAAGGGGACAGCCAGCCGGGCGTGGTGGCCGTCCCCACCTCCTTGGGGACACCGCCAGCCCGTCCCGGCGCTCACCTGCCCTCGCACGGGGGGTGCTGGTGGTCGATGTAACTCTTTAGGGTCAGGGCCACCTTCTCCTGGAAGTGGTCGACGACGTCGCGCTGGGCGATGCCGGCGTTGTCTGGTGGGGGCGCGGGGTGACATCAGCGGGGCTTTGGGGACAGCAGGATGTCCCTGAGTCCCCCCCCGGGGCGGCTCACCTGGCGAGAAGAGCAGCATGGCCTGCAGCAGGGCGTACTCGGCCTCGTGCAGCCGCAGCCGCCGCAGGCTCTCGTGGAACTTGAGCAGCGGCTCCAGGTAGACCTGCTGGAACCCAGCTGTGGTGGGGGGAACCCCAAAAAATCCTGGGATTAGGGTGGGGAGCGCTTTTGGGATCGGGGAGACCCCGCCGTGCCCAATCCCTGCTGTGCCACCAGCCTGGAACACCGAGTGCCACCTCCAGGGACACCTCCGGGGGTGACCTCTCCAAACCTCCCCAGGCAGCCTGTTCCAAAACATTTTCTCTTTTCCAGGAGGAATTTCTCCAAATTTCCACCCTGAGCCTCCCTGGGCATGGCTGGAGGCCCTGTTCCCTGGGATCAGATCCCAAAATTCCCCCTGGCAGAGCCCAAAATTCCCCCTGAATCCCCTTTTCTCCAGGATAAGCCCCCCTCAGCTCCTCCAGGGTTTTCCATCCCAAATCCCCCCTGACAGATCCCAAAATTCCCCCCTGGACCCCTCCTTTTCTCCAGGCTGAGCCCACCCCCTCCCCAGGATTTTCCAGGCCCTTCCTAAATTGAGTGACCAAAACTGGACACAGCCCTCGAGCTGTGGTCTCACCGGGGGACAATCCCCCGGTGGCCACGCTGTCCCTGAGCCAGCCCAGGTGCCACCCTGGGCACACCTGGGCACACCTGGCTCATGTCCAGCCGCCGTTCCCTCGGCTCCCTTTGTGTCCCCCGGGGAGTCGTTGCGACAACACAGGACCCTGCTCTTTGTCCTGCCACCCTCCTGTCCTCGTGGGTCCCAGCCCCGCGGAGCCGTGTCCCCAGGTGTCCCCAGGTGTCCCCAGGTGTCCCCAGGTGTACCCAGGGCCCCGTCGCGGATGGTGTAGCAGCGCTGCCCGCACTCCCAGGCCTTGGTGTCGGCGTTGAAGACGGTGTTGAAGCGGATCTGGCAAATCCCCAGCGTGGCCCCTTTCAGCAGCGAAATTTGGGTGTCCAGGGACAAACTCCTGGCGGGAGGGGGGACACGGCCGCACGTCACGGGGGTGGCACCGAGCGCCGTCCCCGCCGCGTCCCCGCCCCGCGCACCTGAACACCGGGATCTCCTTGGCGAATTTGATCACCTGCTGGATCATGAACGTGCTCAGGTCGGCGAACTGAGGCAGCAAAGACAACACGTCCGGCGGCGCCTCCTCGCACGGCGACGGCGACGGCGACGGCGACAGCGACAGCGACAGCCCCGTGGGGACAGCCGGAGCCGGCGGGCCGGGCACGAACAGGCGCACGGCGGGCTGGGGACACGGGGGGACGGGGCACGGTGGCTGTGGGGACAGGCAGGACATTTTTGGGGACAGTCTGGGGACACGTGGGGACAATCTGAGGGTCTGTAGGGATAGGTGGGACATTTTTGGGGACAGTCTGGGGACACGTGGGGACAATCCGAGTGTGGGGACAGGCAGGACATTTTTGGGGACAGTCTGGGGACACGTGGGGACAATCTGAGGGTCTGTAGGGACAGGTGGGACATTTTGGAGACAGTCTGGGGACATGTGGGGACAGGCGGGACACCAGGGAGATTGGCTGGGTCACCTCTGGGGACAGCCACGACATCCCCAGTGATGGCCAGGGCTGGGACAACCACGGGGACAGGGGCGTCACCCACGGGGACAGGGGTGTCCCCAGCTCACCCAGCAGTGCATGAACTGGGAGAAGCTGGAGTCGAAGGTGCGCTGGTGGGCGGCGATGAGGAGCTCGATGAGCTCCTGCTGCTCGCCCGTCAGTCCGGCCCGCTGGCCCCGCTGGCCCCCGAGCTGGCCCCGCTGGCCCCCGAGCTGGCCCCCGAGCTGGCCCCCGAGCTGGCCCCGCTGGCCCTGCTGGCCCCCGAGCTGGCCCCGCTGGCCCCCGAGCTGGCCCCGCTGGCCCCGCAGCTCCCGCCGCCGCCGCAGCGCCTCCTCCGACATGATCACTGCCGACAGCGGGGACAGCGAGCGGTGACACCAGGGTCTCGTGGTGTCCCCCCACGCTGTCCCCTCTCTGCCACACCCCCTGCTGCCACCTCTGTCCCTAGCTGTCCCCTCCCCTGCCACCCCACCCGGGCCGCTTCTCTCTGTCCACCCCATGTCCCCTTTATCCCACCCTCTTCCCCCGTGTCCCCCGCCCCTGTCCCGTCTGTCCCCCTCATCCCCAGGTGTCCCCTGTGTCCCCCCACCATCCCCTCCCCGCCATGTCCCCTTTGTCCCCTCCGGGTCCCCCACCCCTCTCTCCTCTGCTCCACGTCCCCCCGTGTCCCCCCCGTGTCACTCACTGTCCCTCCTCATGCCCACATCGAGGCACTTCTGGAGGCGACAGGCCTGGCACTGTCGCCGCTTGGCCTTGGTGACAGGGCAGCGCCGCGCCAGGGGACACGTGAACCGGACACCTTTGATGACAGAGCGCCTGCGGGGACACGGCCGCTGTCACCGCGTGTCCCCAGGGACAGGGCGTGTCCCGTCTTGTCCCGCCCTGTCCCCACCCATGGGACCGCCCTGTGCCACCCCCTCCCATCGCAGCCCGTGGTGTCCTGTCCCATCCTGTCGCCACATCCCGTCTTGTCCCCTTGTCCCATCCTACCCTGTCCCGTTCATCACGTTTTGTGCTTTCCATCCATCCCATTCTGCCTTGTCCCTTTGTCCCATCCCACCCTGTCCCTTCGTGCCATCTTGTCCCCCCCGATCCCTTTCCCCATCCCATCCTATTCCATCCCATCCTGTCCTTTCCCATCCTGTCCCACCCCTCCCATCTTGTCCCCAACCTTCTCCACTCTGTCCCCTTGTCCCATCCCGTCCCATCCCATTATCCCATTATCCCATCATCCCATTATCCCATCCCATCATCCCATTATCCCATCCCATCCCATCCCATTATCCCGTTATCCCATTATCCTGTTATCCCATTATCCCATTATCCTGTTATCCCATTATCCCATCATCCCATTATCCCGTCATCCCATTATCCCGTCATCCCGTTATCCCGTTATCCCGTTATCCCGTTATCCCGTTATCCCGTTATCCCATTATCCCGTTATCCCGTCATCCCATCATCCCGTTATCCCATTATCCCGTTATCCCGTTATCCCGTTATCCCATCCCATTATCCCATCCCATCCCATCACATCCCATCCCATCATCCCATCCCATTATCCCATTATCCCGTTATCCCATTATCCCGTTATCCCGTTATCCCGTTATCCCGTTATCCCATTATCCCATCCCATTATCCCATCCCATCCCATCCCATCATCCCATCCCATTATCCCATTATCCCGTTATCCCGTTATCCCGTTATCCCGTTATCCCATTATCCCATTATCCCATTATCCCATCCCATTATCCCGTTATCCCATTACCCCATTATCCCATTATCCCATTATCCCGTTATCCCATTATCCCATTATCCCGTTATCCCGTTATCCCGTTATCCCATTACCCCATTATCCCGTTATCCCGTTATCCCGTTATCCCATTACCCCGTTATCCCGTTATCCCGTTATCCCATTACCCCGTTATCCCGTTATCCCATTATCCCGTTACCCCGTTATCCCGTTATCCCGTTATCCCATTATCCCATTATCCCATTATCCCGTTATCCCATGATCCCGTTATCCCGTTATCCCGTTATCCCATTACCCCATTATCCCATTATCCCGTTATCCCGTTATCCCGTTATCCCATTACCCCGTTACCCCGTTATCCCATTACCCCGTTATCCCGTTATCCCGTTATCCCGTTATCCCATCCCGCGCTGTCCCCACACCTGAAGAAGCCCTTGCAGCCCTCGCAGCTCATGACGTGGAAGTGGTACCCGTTGGCCCTGTCCCCGCACACGGCGCACACCTTGTCCCCGTCGGGCTCCGTGTCCCCAGGGGGGTCCCGGGGCCGGGGCGTGCGCTCTGTGCCCAGGGAGGGGCTCGGCAGGGACACGGCTGGGGACAAGGGGACAGCGGGGGGGTGACACAGCCGGCGGCGGCCCCCGCGTCCTGTCCCCTCGAGTGCCGCCCTGTCCCGCGGCGCTGTCACCCACGCGCACCCGCCCGCCGCCACGGTGTCCCCTCCGCTCGCGGTACTGTCACCCCTGTGTCCCTGTCGGTCCCCGCGTGTCCCCTCCTGTCCCCGCGTGTCCCCGTCGGTGGCGGTACCTGAGCCGGTGTCCCCCGGTACGGCTGGTGACAGGGGATTGTCCCCACGCAGTGAGGGCACATCGGGTTCCCGAGTGTGCCCGTCGGTCCCTGTGTGTCCCCTCCGGTCCCCGAGTGTCCCCTCCATTGTCGCTGTGTCCCCGTCGGTCCCGGGAAGGGCCCGGTGGAGTTTGAACCTTGAACTCGAGCGAGGCCGCGACAGGCGGGGACAGAGCGCAGGGAGGAGGGGACAGGTGACACCTGGGGGGACACGGGGACAGGCGGGGACAGGGGAGCACGGGGATGGCAGTGGGGGGGACAGAGGGACACGGGGATGGCAATGGGGGGGACAGAGGGACACGGGGACAGGACGCGGTGACGGGCTGGCACGGAGGGGTCAGGCAGAAATGTCACCCGTGCGTGCTGAGGGTGGCACTGGGAGCCCCACAGGGGACGCGGTGGTGGCCGTCCCGTCACTGCTGTCCCCACAGGAAGGTCCCTGTCACCAGCCCCACGCGGATGTCCCCATGGTGGCATCCCCGGGCAGCCCCTGTGTCACCCTGTCCCCACGTGTCACCCCACCCACCAGGAGGGTGGCACTCGGGGTGGGGGGGCTCACGGTCACCCCGGTGTCCCCACACTCCCTGAGATCCCCTGTGTCCCCCAATGTCCCTCCTTGTCCACCCGTGTCCCCATGTCACCAATGTCCCCCATGTCCTCCATGTGGCCCCAGTGTCCCCAAGTCCTTATGTCCCTCCAGTATTTCCCAATGTCCCCAGTGTCCCCCCCGTGTTCCCATGTTCCCCTCGTGTTCACAGTGTCCCCCATGTCCCCTAATGTCCCCAATGTCCCCTGATGTTTCCATGTCCCCAAAGTCCTCGTGTCCCCCAGTGTCCCCAATGTCCCCGATGTCCCCCATGTCCCCGATGTTCCCCATGTCCCCAATATCCCCAGTGTCCCCCGTGTCCCAGTGTCACCAATGTCCCCAATGTCCCCCGTGTCCCAGTGTCCCCGATGTCCCCCGTGTTCCCAATATCCCCCGTGTCCTCCGTGTCCCCCATGTCCCAGTGTCACCAATGTCCCCCATGTCCCCGATGTTCCCCATGTCCCCAATATCCCCAGTGTCCCCCGTGTCCCAGTGTCACCAATGTCCCCAATGTCCCCCGTGTCCCAGTGTCACCAATGTCACCAATGTCCCCAATGTCCCCAATGTCCCCCGTGTCCCAGTGTCACCAATGTCCCCAATGTCCCCAATGTCCCCAATGTCCCCAATGTCACCAATGTCCCCAATGTCCCCCGTGTCCCAGTGTCACCAATGTCACCAATGTCCCCAATGTCCCCAATGTCCCCCGTGTCCCAGTGTCACCAATGTCCCCAATGTCCCCAATGTCACCAATGTCCCCAATGTCCCCCGTGTCCCAGTGTCACCAATGTCCCCGATGTCCCCAATGTGCCCCGTGTCCCCGATGTCCCCCATGTGTCCCCAATGTCCCCCCGTGTCCCCCCCGGGGTTGTCTCGCCCGGGGCGGGGGGTGGGGGGGGGGCGGGAAAGAATCCACCCGAGTGGGCGTGTCCTATAGAGGCCACACCCCATCTCCCCATTGGCTGATGGCCGCTGTCACTCAAACCCCGCCCCTATAAAAGCGGTGCCGGCAGCGCCGGTCCCGTCCTGGGCGCCAGCGGCGACACCGGGCGGGATGAGCGAGGTGGGGACACCGGGGGACACCGGGACTGACCGGGAAGAGCGGTTTGCTCCTTTTCCCGTGGTTTTCAGCGCCGGACCGGGCGAGGAGCAGCCCTGGGAGTGGGGATGGGGAGAAGATGCTGCACCCCGGGGAAGTGGGGGGGGCTGGAGGGGACCACGGGGACAGTTTGGGGACTCCGGAGCACAGGTGTCACCTCCCCTTCCCCTCCGGGCCCTCCTCTCTTCTCAGAGCAGTCCCCACCACTCTGGATGGAGGATGGGGGGACGCTCGGGGACAATGGGGGGACTCAGGGGACAATGGGGGGACGCAGGGGACAATGAGGGGACTCAGGGGACAATGGGGGGACTCTGGGAACAGCGGAGCCCCTGTGTCACCCCCCCGGTCCCCTCTGTCCGCAGCGCAGCCCCCATGACCCCCCTTCGGCGGCGGAGGCCCCCGGTGGGCAGCAGCAAGGTGAGGACCACCGGCACAGGTGGGGCGCGGGGTCGCTGTCCCCGCTGTCCCCTCTGTCCCCGCTGTCCCCGCTGTCCTCTCCCGGGCCCACTCTGTCCCCGCAGACCCCTGGGTCCATATCCCTGTCCTTGATGAGGATGGCGGGGTGTCCCCACGAGTGTCCCCGGGGTCAGTTTGGGGGTGCCAGGCTGTCCCCAAGGATGTCCCTGGGGTCAGTCTGGGGGTGCCAGGCTGTCCCTTGTCCCCTGGGTGTGGCGGGTTGTCCCCCCTGAGTGTCCCTGGATTGAATCTGGGGGTGCCAGGCTGTCCCCAAGGATGTCTCTGAGTCCCTCGGAGTGTCCCTGGGGTCAGTTTGGGGGTGCCAGGCTGTCCCCAGGGATGTCCCTGGGGTCAGTTTGGGGGTGCCAGGCTGTCTTTTGTCCCCTGGGTGTGGCGGGTTGTCCCCCCTGAGTGTCCCTGGATTGAATCTGGGGGTGCCAGGCTGTCCCCAAGGATGTCCCTGTCCCGTGTCCCGCTCCCCCCCCCCCCGCCAGCCAAGGCCGGTGACCCCAAGAAGGAGGAAGAAGAGGAGGAGGAGGAGATCGACATCGACCTGAGCGCGCCCGAGACGGAGCGCGCCGCGCTCGCCATCCAGGGCAAATTCCGCAAATTCCAGAGGCGGAAGAAGGAGTCGGGGCCCTGAGGGGGTCCCGGGACCCCCAACCCTCTTGGGGACCCCCCCCGCCACCCCCCGGGGATGGGGAAGGGGGTTCTGCCCTTCCCTGCTCCGAGCCGGGACCCCGAGTGACACGGGGGGGACACAGCCGGGTGTCCCCCGCAGGGGAGGTGGCCCTGGAGCGAGGGGGTGGCGTGGAGCCCCCCCATTCTTTCCTGGGAGCCCCCCATTTTTTTCTTGAGAATCCCCCATTTCCCCGTCCTGGGACGGCGCTGGGGACACTCGGGGGGGACACACCGGTGTCCCCAAGCGAGGGGAGGGGTCCCGCTGCAGCCCCCAGCCCAGGAAATCGGGGCTCCCCACCCTCCTGTCACTGTCACTGTCCCCCATACCCCCCCCCCCCCAGGAGGGACTTTTGTCCCGTGCAAAGAATAAAGTCTGAGGAAGAGGAAGGTCTGGGGGTTCGGGGGAATTTGGGGACAGGGACCCCCCCCCCTCCCTTTTAAATCAGTGTCTTGGGACGGGGTTGTCCCTTCTGGGGGGTGGGGATAAAATCCTGTGATTTTGGGGGCGGGGGGGTTCGCAGTTGGGTTTAGGGTGGGGGGGGGTCGCAGCTGGATTTCGGGGGGTTCATAGCTGGGTTTTGGGGGATTCGCAGCCGGATTTGGGGGGGTTCACAGCCGGGTTTGGGGGGGTTCACAGCTGGGTTTGGGGGGGTTCACAGCCGGGTTTCGGGGGGTTCACAGCCGGGTTTGGGGGGGTTCACAGCCGGGTTTCGGGGGGTTCACAGCCGGATTTCGGGGGGGTTCACAGCCGGATTTGGGGGGGTTCACAGCTGGGTTTGGGGGGGTTCACAGCCGGGTTTGGGGGGGTTCACAGCCGGGTTTCGGAGGGATTCACAGCCGGATTTCGGGGGGTTCACAGCTGGGTTTGGGGGGGTTCACAGCCGGGTTTTGGGGGGGTCCACAGCCGGGTTTTGGGGGGATTCACAGCCGGATTTCGGGGGGGTTCACAGCCGGATTTCGGGGGGATTCACAGCCGGGTTTTGGGGGGATTCACAGCCGGATTTCGGGGGGGTTCACAGCCGGATTTCGGGGGGATTCACAGCCGGGTTTTGGGGGGATTCACAGCCGGGTTTTGGGGGGGTTCACAGCCGGGTTTTGGGGGGATTCACAGCCGGATTTCGGGGGGCTCACAGCTGGGTTTGGGGGGGTTCACAGCCGGGTTTTGGGGGGGTTCACAGCCGGGTTTTGGGGGGGTTCACAGCCGGATTTCGGGGGGCTCACAGCCGGGTTTCGGGGGGTTCACAGCCGGGTTTGGGGGGGTTCACAGCCGGGTTTCGGGGGGATTCACAGCCGGGTTTCGGGGGGGTTCACAGCCGGGTTTCGGGGGGATTCACAGCCGGATTTGGGGGGGTTCACAGCCGGATTTCGGGGGGCTCACAGCTGGGTTTGGGGGGGTTCACAGCCGGATTTGGGGGATTCACAGCCGGATTTCGGGGGATTTGCAGCCGGGTTTTGGGGGGATTTGCAGCCGGGTTTTGGGGAGGTTCACAGCCGGATTTTGGGGGCAGTGGGAGGGGGTCGGGGGGTTCGGAGGGCCCGGGAATGCCGCGGTCCGGTGCAGAAATAGCTCCTTGGAAAGAAAAACAGAGCCCGGGGCGGGGCCCAGGGGACACGGCGGGGTCGAGCTGCTCAGACTTATTAGGGAAAGGACAAAGATCCCGGGGGGCACCGGGGGGGCACCGGGGGGGGCACCGGGGGCCGCTCCGTCCCCGCTTCCCGTGGGAGGTGGGAGAGGCAATTCCCGCCCTGCTCCGTGCCCCAAATGTCCCCAAATAACTTCCACCCCCCCCCTCCCCCCTCCCCAGGGCCGGGTCTGGGGTCTTCTCCCGGGAGGAGGTGACAGCCACCCACCCCTGAGGGGACACCCCCACGAGGAGACCCCTGCCCATCCCCTGAGCCTTGGCCTCTGTGTTAATTACAGCGAGCTTTAATTAACGGCGGGTGGCAGGGAGGTGGCCCTGAGGTGGCCTCGGGGACAGCCCCCTCCCGGCTGAGGGGGGACGTCACCATCCTGTGCCACCAGGTCACCCTCGAGGCGTCACCTCCTCCCCTCTGAGGGTGACAGCGACGTCCCCGTCCCGTGGGAGCTCCGTGCGATGAGTTCGTGAGTGCTCGGACAGCCCCGGGGTGGGGACAGCGACAGCGACAGCGACAGCGACAGCTCGGAGGGGACACGGGGCTCCCGGAGATGTCAGTTTTATTAATGGCACCACGGGGACAGGGAGGGGACAGGGATAGGGACAGGGCATAGAAAAACTCGTCGGGGGGCACGGGAGGCTCCCCCCAGCCCGGCCGCAGCCTCGCCCCCTCCACGGGGCTCCGGCCGGATTTTGGGGGGCGCGGGGGGAGGTCCCGGGGGTTAAGGGGTGTGGGGGTTAATGGGGAGGGACAGGAGGGGACAAAGGGGACAGGGCGGGGGCCACCCTGCGACGTCATTTGGGGTCGGTCGCGGGGAGAGACGAGAAAACGGCCAGAAAAGGAGAAAAAAAAAAAATCGGGGGAGCAGAGAAACCCCAGCCCCGAGTTCGGGGAGGGGGACACGCGGCGGTGACACGGCCCCATTGGGGACGGGGGGGGATCCGACCCCAAATCCGCTGGTTTTGTGCTCAAAAAGGAGAAATTCCCTCCTCGCCCGGGGCTGGGGCAGGGAGGGACCGAGGGAGGGCGGGGGGGACGACCCGGGGTTGTCCCCAGCGTTGTCCCCAAGGCCGGGGGACCCGAGGCGAGGATCACACCCCGCTCCTCGCCGGGTCCCGAGCCTGGAGGAGCCGGGGCCGGGGCCGGGGCCGGGGCCGGGGCCGGGGGGTGAATCAGGAGCCCCCCGAGTTGGGTTTGATGATGCTCAGCAGGGCGCTCTTGAGGCTGCCCCGGCTCGGGGAGCGGGCGGCGGGTGGGGGCGCGGCCTGGGGCTCCCCCCGCAGCTCCATCTCGATGGTCATGATGACTTTGGGGGGCCGGGGGTCCCCCGTGCCCGCCCCCGGGGGTCCCTCCCTGCCCGCTAACCGCTATTTCCTATCCTTGCGAGAGTCTCCCGCGCCTCCCTTGGATTTCTTGGCGCTGCGGCCGTGGTCCAGCATGGCGTAGAGAACGGGGGCCTGCGGGGACAGGGGGGCGTCAGCTCCCGGGGACAGCGGGGACAGGGGGGGCAGGGGGGACAGGGGTGACAGGGGGGGCAGGGGGACATGGGGACAGGAGGGACATGGGGACAGGAGGGACAGGGGGACAGGGGTGACAGGGGGGACAGGGGGACAGGAGGGACAGGGGGACAGGGGTGACAGGGGGACAGCAGGGACAGGGGTGACAGGAGGGACAGGGGGACGGGGTGACAGGGGGACAGCAGGGACAGGGGTGGCAGGGGTGACAGGAGTGACAGGGGGGACAGGAGGGACAGAGGTGACAGGGGGGACAGGGGTGACAGGGGAGACAGCAGGGACAGGGGGGACAGGGGTGACAGGAGTGACAGGGGGGACAGGAGGGACAGGAGGGACAGGAGTGACGGGGGGACAGGAGGGACAGGGGGGACAGGGGGACAGGGGGACAGCGGTGACAGGGGGACAGGAGGGACAGGGGTGACAGGGGTGACAGGGGGGACAGGAGGGACAGGGGGGACAGGGGTGACAGGGGGGACAGGAGGGACAGGGGGGACAGGGGTGACAGGAGGGACAGGGGGACAGGGGGACAGCGGTGACAGGAGGACAGGTGTGACACCCCGCCGCGCCCCCCGCCCCTCCCGGCGCTCACCTGCCGGCTGCGCTTGGAGCCGTCCTTTCCCGAGCGCTGCAGCTTCCCCTTCTCCATGGCGCTGAGATTTTTTTTTTTTTTTTTTGAGGGAAAAAAAAAGTAAAAAAAATAAAATAAAAAATGAAAAGGAGCGGCTGGGGGTGCTGGAATGTGCAGCCGCCGGTTTGGGGCCGGTTTGGGGAGGGGTCGTGGCTCACCTCAGCCGCCGCTGCAGGAGCGCCTGGCGCCGCTGCCAGCAGTAGCGGGTGGCGTAGCCCAGGGCCACCAGCACGGCCACCAGCAGCAGGACCCCGCCGATGACAGAGCCCAGCACGACGCCGTAGCGGGTGGGCACTGCGGGGACGGTGGCACCGTGTCACCCCCCGGAGCAGGGAGGGGACGGTGGCACCGTGTCACCCCCCACAGCAGGGACAGGACGGTGGCACCGTGTCACCCCCCGGAGCAGGGACAGGACGGTGGCACCGTGTGACCCCCCGGAGCAGGGAGGGGACGGTGGCACCGTGTCACCCCCCGGAGCAGGGACAGGACGGTGGCACCGTGTCACCCCCCACAGCAGGGAGGGGACGGTGGCACCGTGTCACCCCCCGGAGCAGGGACAGGACGGTGGCACCGTGTCACCCCCCACAGCAGGGAGGGGACGGTGGCACCGTGTCACCCCCCACAGCAAGGACAGGACGGTGGCACCGTGTCACCCCCCGGAGCAGGGACAGGACGGTGGCACCGTGTGACCCCCCACAGCAGGGAGGGGACGGTGGCACCGTGTCACCTCCTCCGCAGCAGGGACAGGACGGTGGCACCGTGTCACCCCCCCCGCAGCACGGAGGGGACACGGCCACCATCAATGCTCAGGGAGGTGACACCGCCACCATCGGTTCACTGGGAGGTGACACCAGCCCAGTGCCACCTCACCATGGGTGTCAGGGAGGTGACACCGCCACCATTGGAGTCAGGGAGGTGACACCGCCATTATCGGTGTCAGGGAGGTGACACCGCCACCATCGGTGTCAGGGAGGTGACAGCACCACCATTGGAGTCAGGGAGGTGACAGCAGCCCAGTGCCACCCCACCATGGGTGTCAGGGAGGTGACACCTCCACCACCGCTTCACCGGGAGGTGACAGCAGCGCTCACCTTTCTCCAGCACGTAGAGCGTGACCTGCGAGGACTTGCCCACGATGTCGGGCGGGTTCTTGACGTCACAGGTGAAGGTGCCGTTGTCGCTGGGCTCCAGGCCGTGGATGACGATGGAGCCGTCCTTGCGCCGCGGGTTCCCCACCCACTCCATGCGCTCCTTGAAGCTCCCCACGTCATCGATGTAGGGCTGGCCCTGGGCGTAGTGGAAGATCTGCGACAGCGACATCGCCGTCACCGAGCAGCTCAGGTGGGGACAGAGGGGACAGTGGCGATGTGCGGGGTGTTGGGGGGGTCCTGGAGGTGCTCGTGATGTCCCCAGGGTGGCAGCGCGGGGTGAGGGTGGCACCAGTAGGGAGGGGACTGTCCTGGTGCTGGGGGTGGAGGGACGCGGGGACACTGTGGGGACAGCCAGGTGCCACCAGCAGGGAGGGGACTGTCCTGGTGCTGGGGGTGGAGGGACGCGGGGACACTGTGGGGACAGCCCGGTGCCACCACGGTGAGAGGGGACAATGCTGGGGCTGGCACTGGGACCCAGTGGGCACCGGTGACACCATGGGGACACTGTGGGGACATCCCAGTGCCACCACAGAGCAAGGGGACACTGCTGGAGCTGGGACCCGGTGGGCCCTGCTGGGTGGGCACTGGTGTCACTGACGGTGTCTCGGGGACACCCCAGCGCCACCACAGTGCAGGAGGACACCGTGTCACCCTCAGGGGAGGACCTGTCCCTGTCCTGCTGGCACTGGGACAACGGGGTTGGGTTGGGGACACCGCGGGGACACTGGGGTGGGTTGGGGACACTGGGGACACTCACGGAGATGCTGTCGCGGGTGCCCTCGGCCTGGAAGTGCCAGGTGATGGAAATGTCCTCCGAGATCCACTCGCTGGACCAGAAGCTGCAGGACAGGGTGACACTCGCCCCCACGGTGCCATAAACCTCGCGCTGCGTGTACACGTGGATTGGGGACACCGGCGACACTCCTGGGGACACAGAGGCGTCAGCGTCCCCCGCGCGGTGTCCCCGAGCTGCCACCCAAGGGCGCCGAGGGGAGGGCGAGGGCTGTGGGGGTGACAGCGGGGATGTGGCACTGTCCCGGTGTCCCCGGGGGTGGCTCGGAGGGGACAGCGGGGATGTGGCACTGTCCCGGTGTCCCCGGGGGTGGCACGGAGGGGACAGCGGGGTTGTGGCACTGTCCCGGTGTCCCCGGGGGTGGCACGGAGGGGACAGCGGGGTTGTGGCACTGTCCCGGTGTCCCCGGGGGTGGCACGGAGGGGACAGCGGGGTTGTGGCACTGTCTCGGTGTCCCCGGGGGTGGCTCGGAGGGGACACTGTCCCAGTGCGTGGTGACGCCGGCGGGGCTGGCACCCAGCACCCGCGGGGAGGTGACAATGGGACCCCACCCAAAGCCACCTCGGCGACACCATCAGAACTGGGTGTGCCACCCCCACCTGTCCCCAGGTTGGTGACAGCTCTGGGACCCTCCTGGATGTCACCATTGTCCCCAGGAAGGTGACGAGTCTGGGACCCTCTTTGATGCCCCCCCCCACCTGTCTCCAGTTTGGTGACAACTCTGGGACCCTCCTTGACACCACCCCCACCTGTCCCCAGGTTGGTGACAACTCGGGGACCCTCCTGGATGTCACCATTGTCCCCAGGTTGGTGACACCTCTGGGACCCTCCTGGATGTCACCATTGTCCCCAGGTTGGTGACACCTCTGGGACCCTCCTTGACACCACCCCCACCTGTCCCCAGGTTGGTGACAACTCGGGGACCCTCCTGGATGCCACCCCCACCTGTCCCCAGGTTGGTGACACCTCTGGGACCCTCCTGGATGTCACCATTGTCCCCAGGTTGGTGACACCTCTGGGACCCTCCTTGACGCCACCCCCACCGGTGACAGTCCCCCAACACCACGTGGGTGCCACCATCCCCACGACCACCCCCAAAACTCTCCTGTCCCCCCTCCCCCTCCCATCACCCCACCCCCCCACACTTTTTTTTTTTTTTGGGGGAGGGGGGGATGGGTGGGACGTGTCCCTTGTCCCCAAGCTCACCCAGCGCCGCCACGAGCCCGGCCAGCAGGAGGAGGTGGCGGGTGGCCCTCGGGGACATGGTGACGGTGACACGGAGGGGACAGCGGCGGGGACAGGAGTTTAAGGGATGGCACCGCCACGGCTGCACCCCCAAATCCCGGCCAATGAGCGCCGGCCGCGGGGGGAGGGCGGGGGGCTCAAAGGGGACATTTAGGGGACACTGTGGGGACAGTGTCCGTGGGGACACTGCGCCCTTTGTCCCGCCCCGCCGCATTCCCCAGAGCCGCGGGGGCGGGCGACAAGGAATGTGGCCGGAGGGGACAGCGGGGACAGTGTGTGTGGGGGGGGGGGGGTGACATGGGGGGCACCCAGGGGACAGGGAAGGGCGGGGTTGGGTTTTTTTTGGGGGGGGTTTGGGGGGAAAAAATGGGGATTTGGGGGGAAATCCGGAGGATTTAGGGGGAAAAATTTGGGATTTGAGGAGGGAAAAAAATGGGATTTGAGGGGAAAAACTGGAGGATTTAGGGTTGAAAAATTTGGGATTTGAGGAGGGAAAAAAATGGGATTTGAGGGGAAAAACTGGAGGATTTAGGGGGAAAAATTTGGGATTTGGGGGGAAAAAATGGGATTTGGGGGAAAAACTGGAGGATTTAGGGTGGAAAACTGGAGGATTTAGGGTTGAAAAATTTGGGATTTGGGAGGGAAAAAAATGGGATTTGGGGGGAAATCCGGAGGATTTAGAGGGAAAAATTTGGGATATGGGAGGGAAAAAAATGGGATTTGGGGGAAAAACTGGAAGTTTTAGGGTGGAAAACTGGAGGATTTAGGGTTGAAAAATTTGGGATTTGGGAGGGAAAAAAATGGGATTTGGGGGGAAATCCGGAGGATTTAGAGGGAAAAATTTGGGATTTGAGGAGGGAAAAAAATGGGATTTGGGGGAAAAACTGGAGGATTTAGGGTGGAAAACTGGAGGATTTAGGGTGGAAAAATTTGGGATTTGGGAGGAAAAAAAATGGGATTTGGGGGGAAATCCGGAGGATTTAGAGGGAAAAATTTGGGATTTGAGGAGGGAAAAAAATGGGATTTGGGGGAAAAACTGGAGGATTTAGGGTGGAAAACTGGAGGATTTAGGGTGGAAAAATTTGGGATTTGGGAGGAAAAAAAATGGGATTTGGGGGGAAATCCGGAGGATTTAGGGGGAAAAATTTGGGATTTGAGGAGGGAAAAAAATGGGATTTGAGGGGAAAAACTGGAGGATTTAGGGTTGAAAAATTTGGGATTTGGGAGGAAAAAAAATGGGATTTGGGGGGAAATCCGGAGGATTTAGGGGGAAAAATTTGGGATTTGAGGAGGGAAAAAAATGGGATTTGGGGAGAAATCCGGAGGATTTAGAGGGAAAAATTTGGGATTTGAGGAGGGAAAAAAATGGGATTTGGGGAGAAATCCGGAGGATTTAGAGGGAAAAATTTGGGATTTGGGAGGGAAAAAAATGGGATTTGGGGGGAAAAACTGGAGGATTTAGGGTTGAAAAATTTGGGATTTGGGAGGAAAAAAAATGGGATTTGGGGGGAAATCCGGAGGATTTAGAGGGAAAAATTTGGGATTTGGGGGGAAAAAATGGGATTTGGGGGAAAAACTGGAGGATTTAGAGGGAAAAATTTGGGAATTGAGGAGGGAAAAAAATGGGATTTGGGGGGAAAAACTGGAGGATTTAGGGTTGAAAAATTTGGGATTTGGGAGGAAAAAAAATGGGATTTGGGGGAAATCCGGAGGATTTAGAGGGAAAAATTTGGGATTTGGGAGGAAAAAAAAATGGGATTTGGGGGGAAAACTGGAGGATTTAGGGTGGAAAACTGGAGGATTTAGGGTTGAAAAATTTGGGATTTGGGAGGAAAAAAAATGGGATTTGGGGGAAATCCGGAGGATTTAGGGTTTAAAAAGTCGGGAATTGTGGCAAAAAACGCTGGATTTTTTGGGGGAAAACCGCTGGATTTAGGGTTAAGAACATGGGATGCGGTGAAAAACTCGGGATTTGGGTGAAAAAACTCGAGATTTGGGGTGAAAAACTCGGAATTTGGGGGAAACCGCTGGTTTAGGGTGAAAAACTCGAGATTTGGGGGAGAAAAAAAACGGATTTAGGGTGGAAAACTCGGGGTTTGGGGGAGAAAACCGCTGGAATTTTGAGGAATTAGATGGGATTTGGGGGGGGAAACCGCTGGAATTTTTGGGAAAACCGCTGGATTTAGTGGGAAAAATCTGGGATTTGTGGAGGGGCGGAATGCTGGATTTAGGGTTAAGAAAACGGGATGTGGTGAAAAACTCGGGATTTGGAGAGAAAACCACGGAATTTGGGAGAAACGCGCTGAATTTTGGGGGAAACATCAGGATTCAGGGGAAAATCCCGGGATTTGGGGATTACATTGGAGGGGTGGGGCAGATTTTTTTTTTTTTTTTTTGGGGGGGGTGGGAGTTGTGGAATTTGGGCGATTTTGGAGTTTTTGGAGGCGGGTTGTGGGGTTTGGGGGATCTGGGGGTTTGTTTTTGGTGAGAATTGTGGGGTTTGAGTGGATTTTGGGATTTTTGAGGGGGACTTGCGGGGTTTGGGGGGGGAGTTGTGAAGGAAAACTGCACAGTGGGGTTTGATTGGGGGCTGATAACCGGGATCGATATCGGGGATCGATAATGGGGATGGATAACGGGGATCGATAATGGGGATCAATAATGGGGATCGATAAGGGGGATCGATAACGGGGATTGATAATGGGGATTGATAACGGGGATGGATAACGGGGATTGATAATGGACATCGATAACAGGGATCGATAATGGGGATTGATAATGGCGATCGATAATGGAGATGGATAATGGGGATTGATAATGGGGATTGATAAGGGATTGATAACGGGGATTGATAACGGGGATTGATAATGGGGATCGATAACGGGGATGGATAACGGGGATCGATAATGGGGATTGATAACGGGGATCAATAATGGAGATCGATAACGTGGATTGATAATGGGGATCGATATCGGGGATCGATAATGGGGATCGATAACGGGGATTGATAATGGGGATCAATAATGGGGATCGATAATGGGGATCGATAACGTGGATTGATAATGGGGATCGATAACGGGGATCGATAATGGGGATTGATAATGGGGATCGATATCGGGGATCGATAATGGGGATCGATAACGGGGATTGATAATGGGGATCGATAACGGGGATTGATAATGGGGATCAATAATGGGGATCGATAATGGGGATCGATAACGTGGATTGATAATGGGGATCGATAACGGGGATCGATAATGGGGATCGATAACGGGGATTGATAATGGGGATCAATAATGGGGATCGATAATGGGGATCGATAACGTGGATTGATAATGGGGATCGATAACGGGGATCGATAATGGGGATTGATAATGGGGATCGATATCGGGGATCGATAATGGGGATCGATAACGGGGATTGATAATGGGGATCGATAACGGGGATTGATAATGGGGATCAATAATGGGGATCGATAATGGGGATCGATAACGTGGATTGATAATGGGGATCGATAACGGGGATCGATAATGGGGATTGATAATGGGGATCGATATCGGGGATCGATAATGGGGATTGATAATGGGGATCGATATTGGGGATTGATAATGGAGATGGATAATGGGGATTGATAATGGGGATTGATAAGGGATTGATAATGGGGATGGATAACGGGGATCGATAACGGGGATGGATAACAGGGATGGATAACAGGGATCGATAATGGGGATTGATAAAGGGGATTGGTAATGTGGATTGAAAATGGGGATCGATAATGGGGATCGATAACAGGGATTGATAACAGGGATGGATAACAGGGATCGATAATGGGGATTGAAACGCTGATTGATAACAGGGATATCAAGGATCAATGTTATCAGTGATCGATCCATCCCAATGATCGATGTTATCAGTGATCGATCGATCCATCCCAGTGATCAATGTTATCAGTGATCGATCCATCCCAATGATCGATGTTATCAGTGATCGATCGATCCATCCCAATGATCGATGTTATCAGTGATCGATCCATCCATCCCAATGATCGATGTTATCAGTGATCGATCCATCCATCCCAATGATCGATGTTATCAGTGATCGATCGATCCATCCCAGTGATCAATGTTATCAGTGATCGATCCATCCCAGTGATCGATGTTATCAGTGATCGATCGATCCGTCCCAATGATCGATGTTATCAGTGATCGATCCATCCCAATGATCGATGTTATCAGTGATCGATCGATCCATCCCAGTGATCGATGTTATCAGTGATCGATCCCGCGTGTTCCCGCCCTCCCATCGTGCGCCGGAACCGGAATTACGTCAGAGCCACTTCCGGCGTGGCAGCTCCAAGATGGCGGCGCTGGCACTGAGGTGACTCTGAGGGCCCGGGACAGGCCGGGGAACACTGAGGGACATTTGGGGACCCTGAGAGACATTGAGGACATTTGGGGGCACTGAGGGACATTGAGGACATTTGGGGGCACTGAGGGACATTGAGGGGACACCGGGAGACGCGAGGGCGGCCCGGCCTGAGGCCATTTCTGGGATCCGGGGCCGTTCCGGTCCCGGGGACCGCGGGGCTCCTCACCCCCGTGTCGCCTCCCTGCCCCCCTCCTTGTCATCCCAAATCCCTTCTCCCATCTCAATTCCCTTCCCCATCCCCAAATCAGTTCCCAATCCAAATCCCCATCCCCAAATCCTTTCCCACATCCCCAAATCCCTTCTCCTATCCCAAAATCCCATCCCCAAATCCCTTCCCCAATCCCCAGATCCTTTCTCCCATCCCCAAAATCTCATCCCCAATCCCCCCAGGCCCCTTTTTTTGGGGGGGAATCTCCTCCAGATCCAGCCCCGATCCCGATGGATTTTAACTTGAATTCCCATGGGTTCGCTCCCTTCCCACTGGAATTCTGGGGATTTGGGATATTCCTGCTGGAATTCCGGGGGGATTTGGGACATTCCTGTAAGAATTCTGGAAATTTGGGATATTCCTGCTGGAATTCTGGGGATTTTTTTGGATATTCCTGCTGCAATTCTGGGGGGATTTGGGTTGTTCCTGGTCTCATTTCCCCCCACTTTTCCCCATTTTTTCCCATTTTTCCCTCTTTTTCCAGGGGTTTGGGGCGGCGCTGCCTCCTGGCCCGGCTGGGGCCCGGCCCCACTCTGCACCAGTGAGTGACTGGGATGGACTGGGAAGGGATTTTGGGGTGATTCCTGGGGATTTTGGGTGCTTTGGGGGTGGCTTTGGGGGATTTTGGGGTGTTTGGGTGGGTTTTTTTGGGTTTTTTTTTTTTTTTTTTTTTTTTAGTTTTTAGAGTTTGGGGCATTTTTGGGAGTGATCATGGAGAGGGTTTTGGGGGATTGAATTTTTTTCTGTGTTTTGGGGGTTTTTTGGATTTTGGGAGTTTTTAAGGGGAGTTTTGGGGTGGGTTTTGGGGCTATTGGGAGTTTTTGAGGAGCTTTTTCTTGTTTTTTTTTTTTTTGGGGGGGGTTTTGGGGTGAATTTTGGGAGCGTCCAAGGAAGTTCTTTTTTTGGGAAGGGGTTTGTATTTTGGGGTTTTGGGAGTCTTCAAGGAACGATTTTTTTGGGGGGGTTTTGGGGTAAATTTTGGGGTTTGGAGCTTCAGGAGTTTTCAAGGAGGGTTTTGGGGTGGATTTTTGGGGTTTTGGGAGTTTCCAAGGAGGGATTTTTTGGGGGCTGAGACCCCCCCCCCCCCCCCCCGACCCCACGGTGTCCCCGGTCCCAGGGTGATCCCGATGGGAACGACGGCCCGGGAGGAGATGCAGCGATTTTGGGAGAGGAACGAGAGCTCCAACCGACCCCTGTCCCCCCACGTCAGCATCTACAAGTGAGGGGCACCCCAAAACCACCCTGGGACACCAAAACCCACCCCAAAACCACCCTGGGAACACCAAAATCCATTCCAAGTCCACCCCAAAACCACCCTGGGACACCAAAATCCACCCCCAAACCATCCCGGGAACCCCAAATCCACCCCAAAACCACCCTGGGACACCAAAACCCACCCCAAAACCACCCTGGGACACCAAAATCCACCCCCAAACCATCCCGAGAACCCCAAATCCACCCCAAAAACACCCTGGGACACCAAAATCCACCCCCAAACCATCCCGGGAACCCCAAATCCACCCCAAAACCACCCTGGGAACACCAAATCCACCCCAAAACCACCCTGGGACACCAAAACCCACCCCAAAACCACCCTGGGAACACCAAAATCCACCCCCAAACCATCCCGGGAACCCCAAATCCACCCCAAAACCACCCTGGGAACACCAAAATCCACCCCAAAACCATCCCAGGAACCCCAAATCCACCCCAAAAACACCCTGGGAACACCAAACCCATCCCAAATCCACCCCAAAACCATCCTGGGACACCAAAATCCACCCCAAAACCACCCTGGGAACACCAAAATCCACCCCAAAACCATCCCGGGAACCCCAAATCCACCCCAAAACCACCCTGGGAAGACCAAACCCACCCCAAAACCACCCCAGGAGCCCCAAATCCACCCCAAAACCACCCTGGGAACACCAAATCCACCCCAAAACCACCCTGGGAACACCAAACCCATCCCAAATCCACCCCAAAACCACCCTGAGACACCAAAATCCACCCCCAAACCATCCCGGGAACCCCAAATCCACCCCAAAAACACCCTGGGACACCAAAATCCACCCCCAAACCATCCCGGGAACCCCAAATCCACCCCAAAAACCACCCTGGGAACACCAAAATCCACCCCCAAACCATCCTGGGAGCCCCAAATCCACCCCAAAACCACCCCAGGAGCCCCAAATCTACCCCAAAACCACCCTGGGAACACCAAATCCACCCCAAAACCATCCCGGGAACCCCAAATCCACCCCAAAACCACTCCAGGAGCCCAAAATCCACCCCAAAACCACCCTGAGACACCAAAATCCACCCCAAATCCACTCCGGGAACACCAAAATCCACCCCAAAACCATCCCAGGAACCCCAAATCCACCCCAAAACCATCCCAGGAACCCCAAATCCACCCCAAAACCCCCCTGGGAACACCAAACCCATCCCAAAACCACCCCAGGGTGCCCCAGTTCCCGTTTTGGGGGAATTTTGGGGTGACCCCAATTGTGTCCCCGTTGCAGGTGGTCTCTGCCCATGGCCATGTCCATCACCCACCGTGGCACCGGCGTGGCACTGAGCCTGGGTGGGTGGCACTGGGGACACTGGGGACACTGGGGGGACACTGGGGGGACACTGGGGACTCTGAGCCTGGGTGGGTGGCACTGGGGGACACTGGGGAGACACTGGGGACACTGGGGGACACAGGGGATACTGGGGGACACTGGGGGGACACTGGGGACTCTGAGCCTGGGTGGGTGGCACTGGGGACACTGGGAAGACACTGGGGACACTGGGGGACACGGGGGATACTGGGGGACACTGGGTGACACTGAGCCTGGGTGGGTGGCACTGGGGACACTGGGGACACTGGGGTGACACAGGGGATACTGGGGGACACTGAGCTTGGGTGGGTGGCACTGGGGACACTGGGGAGACACTGGGGACACGGGGGACACTGGGGGACACAGGGGATACTGGGGGACACTGGGGGGACACTGGGGACTCTGAGCCTGGGTGGGTGGCACTGGGGACGCTGGGGGACACTGGGGGACACGGGGGATACTGGGGGACACTGGGTGACACTGGGTGACACTGAGCCTGGGTGGGTGGCACTGGGGACACTGGGGACACTGGGGGGACACTGGGGATACTGGGGGACACTGGGGGACACGGGGGACACTGGGGGACACTGGGTGACACTGAGCCTGGGTGGGTGGCACT
Source organism: Cinclus cinclus (assembly GCF_963662255.1). Classification (NCBI taxonomy): domain Eukaryota; kingdom Metazoa; phylum Chordata; class Aves; order Passeriformes; family Cinclidae; genus Cinclus; species Cinclus cinclus. The sequence continues at coordinate 1,793,423 of NC_085076.1, read as the reverse complement.
GGGGACACTGGGGACACTGGGGGGACACTGGGGATACTGGGGGACACTGGGGGACACGGGGGACACTGGGTGACACTGAGCCTGGGTGGGTGGCACTGGGGATGCTGGGGGGACACTGGGGGGACACGGGGGATACTGGGGGACACTGGGGACACTGGGAAGACACTGGGGACACTGGGGGACACGGGGGACACTGGGGGACACTGGGTGACACTGAGCCTGGGTGGGTGGCACTGGGGACACTGGGGGGACACTGGGGGGACACTGGGGATACTGGGGGACACTGGGGGACACAGGGGATACTGGGGGACACTGGGGGGAAACTGAGTGTGGGTGGGTGGCACTGGGGGACACTGGTGGGACGCTGGGGACACTGAGGGACACTGGGTGACACTGGAGACGCTGGGGGGACACTGAGGGGTACTGGGGACACTGGTGGGACACTGAGGGACACTGGGGGAGACACTGGGGGACGCTGGGGACACTGAGAGGCACTGGGGGGGACACTGAGTGTGGGTGGGTGGCACTAGGGACACTGGGGACACTGAGGGACTCTGGGGACACTGGGTGACACTGGAGATGCTAGGGGGACAGCGGGGACACTGGGGGACACTGTGCCTGGGTGGGTGGCACTGGGGGACACTGGTGGGGACACTGAGGGACACTGAGGACACTGGGGGAGCACACTGAGCCTGGGTGGGTGACACTGGGGACACTGGGAAGTCCATCCCCATCCCAGGTGTACCCCTGAGTGTTCCCTGCCCATCCCAGGTGTGTCCCTGTTCTCCCTGGCTGCTTTCCTGCTCCCAGAGCATTTCCCTCATTACCTGGCTCAGGTGAGGGACCTGAGCCTGGGCCCCGCCCTCATTTTCTCGGCCAAATTCGCTCTGGTCCTTCCCTTCTCCTACCACACCTGGAACGGGATCCGGCACCTGGTGAGTGCCCCAGCCTGGGAAATTTGGGAATTGTGAGCCTGGAATTTCCTGTCCCTGTTTTTGGGGGTGGCAGGTGACAAAGGTGGTGACACCGGAGCGTCCCCCCCTGCCCGGATCCCTCGGGATTGGAGAGGATTTTTTTGGGAAGGGCGGGAAATCTGCTGGGTTAGAGATTGCTGGAGGGCTTTTATTTGGGAATTCCAGAGGATGACAGCATCCCAGTGCTCCCAGTTTGGAACTGGGATTGAGGCACTGGGGTGGCCCTGGGTGAGGGTCTGGGCTGCGTTTTTTTGCTTTTTTGTTTGGGAAAAGCGGAGCCTTTGGGAATGGGGAATGGGAATGGGGAATGGGGAATGGGAATGGGAATGGGAATGGGGAATGGGGAATGGGAATGGGGAATGGGGAATGGGAATGGGGAGAGTGTGATTGGGAATGGGATTGGGATGGAAATGGGGAATGGGAATGGGGAATGGGAATGGGGAATGGGGAATGGGAATGGGGAATGGGAATGGGGATGGGGAATGGGAATGGGGAATGGGGAATGGGGAATGGGAATGGGGATGGGAATGGGGAATGGGGAATGGGGATGGGGATGGGAATGGGGGAATGGGGAATGGGAATGGGGAATGGGAATGGGGAATGGGGATGGGGAATGGGGGAATGGGAAGAGAAATGGGGATGGGAATGGGGAGAGTGTGATTGGGAATGGGATTGGGATGGAAATGGGAACGGGATTGGGAATGGGAGTGTGGAGAGGGGATGGGAAAAAGGGGAAGGGAAAGGGGAGAGGGGAAGGGGAAGAGGGAGAGGGGATGGGAACAGGGATGGGAAAGGAGAAAGGGGGAGAGGAAATGGGAAGAAGGGAGAGGGGGAGAGGAGATGGGAAAAAAGGGAGTGGAACAGGGGAGAGGGGATGGGAAAAAGGGGGAGAGGGGATGGGAAAAAAGGGAGTGGAACAGGGGAGAGGGGATGGGAAAAAGGGGGTGGGAAAAAGGGGAAGGGGGAGAGGGGATGGAAAAGGGGATGGGAACAGGGAGCAGGAAGGGAGCGGGGTGACACCGGGGGAACCGGGGACACGTCCCCTGCCGGGGACTTGGGGACAGTCCTTGGGAATTGCCACGGGCTCCTCGGTGTCCCCACAGGCCTGGGATCTGGGCAAGGGGCTGCGGCTGGCCCAGGTGACCCAGTCAGGTGTGCTGGTGCTGCTGCTGACCCTGCTGTCCTCCGCCGGCCTGGCCGTCCTGTGAGCCACAATTCCAGGGGTTTCACCAATTCCGGCAATTCCCAGAATTCGGGGAAGGTGACGCTTTCCCCCCCCCCTCCCCAAAATAATGCCAGGATGAGCAGATCTGCCTCTCCTACCCCACCCCCACCAACCCGTGCCAGCCTCACTGCTCGTCCCCGGTGTCCCCACGTGTCCCCAAGGCCGGGACAATGCGGGATCTGTGTCCCCACGAGTGGGATCGGGAATGGCAGAGGGGACAAGGAGCTCCATTGAGCCAGCACACCACGGGGGTGGGTGACAGGTGACATCTCGCTGCCACCTCCCCCCCGCCCCTCTGCCACCACTCGGGGTCCTCGATCCCGTGGGAATTCCATGATTCAGCCCATTCTGGAGGGGGAAAAAAAAAAAATAAAAAATTCTCGTTTTGGAGCTTCCTGCCAGGGAAAAATCTCCTTTTTTTTTTTTTTTTTCCTCCTCTCCTGCTGGAGGGATTTTTTTAAAACTTTTTTTTTTTTTTTTTTTTCCCCAGGTGTTGTTACCTGTCCCCTCTGGAATAAAGCAGCTCTGATCCTCCTGTCTTAAAAGGGATTTTTCCTTTGGGATTTGGGGAATTGCTGCTTCCCAATGGAGCCCAGCATGGAAAAAACATGGGGGGAAAAAAAAAAAAACCCGAAATTTGCGGGTTCTGGAGGAGCAGGGATGAGCCTGGCAGTTTTTGGGGTCAGATTTTAGGGCATTTTTAACTTTTGGAAAGGGGACCCTCCCCACTCCATCCCACATTCCTACCCCAGCTCCCTGTGGGGGGGGATCCTCCCGGTAAAATGCAGGATTTTGGCAGGAAAATCCTCTCCTGCTTGGGATTTTGGGGTGGATTTTGGGATTGGAGAAGTGAGGAGGGGGCTTTGCTCCCATCCCAATCCCATCCCCAATTAATTTCCCAATTAAAAACCCTCCCCTGGGATACCAGGGAGGAGGAAGAGGAGGGAGTAGGGCCGAACCTTAAATCCCAAATGGATTCGGGCTCATCCCAAGGATTTCCTGCTTTTTCCCAGCTTTTATTTCTCTTTCTTTTTTTTTTTTTGGGGGGGGGGGGGTTTGGGGACAGGATCCCCCCCTGGGGTTGTTCCCAAGTTTTGGGGTCTCAGGGTGGGGGAAGCCCCTGCTGGGACCCCCCCCCCGGTCCTTTCCAGAAGGTTCCGTCTCATCCCAGGGTTTCTGGAGCTGTGGGAAAGGAGGGAAGGGGTGGAGGGGGGGGGGGGGGGGGGGGTCAGGGGGGTCCCCATGGAGGGGAATTGGGGTGGGGGGCACCCGGGGACCCCTCAGAAATGGGGGGAGCTCCTGGGTTTGGTGTCTGGATCCCCACCCGGAGCCGGGGCCAGGCCCGGGTTTGGGATGGATGGGAAAACTGGGAGCTGATTCCTTGTAGGAACAGCCCCGAAACTGTGTCCCCCCACTCCAGTGTCCCCCTTTATCCCTGTACCCCCATCCCTGTCCCCAAATCCCCCATCCCTGTCCCCAAATCCCCCATCCCTGTCCCCAAATCCCCCATCCCTGTCCCCCCTTTGTCCCCAAATCCCCCATCCCTGTCCCCAAATCCCCCATCCCTGTCCCCAAATCCCCCATCCCTGTGTCCCCTTTGTCCCCAAATCCCCCATCCCTGTCCCCAAATCCCCCATCCCTGTCCCCAAATCCCCCATCCCTGTGTCCCCTTTGTCCCCAAATCCCTCATCCCTGTCCCCAAATCCCCCATCCCTGTCCCCAGATCCCCCATCCCTGTCCCCAAATCCCCCATCCCTGTGTCCCCTTTGTCCCCAAATCCCCCATCCCTGTCCCCAGATCCCCCATCCCTGTCCCCAGATCCCCCATCCCTGTCCCCAAATCCCCCATCCCTGTCCCCAAATCCCCCATCCCTGTCCCCCATTATCCCTTGTCCCTGTCTGTTCTGTGCCACCCCCTGCCCCCCTCCCTGAGCCCCGGCTGTGTCCCACATGTGTACCCCAGGTGTGCCAAGGTGGGTCCAGGTGTGCCCCAGGGGTGCCAAGGTGTCCCTAGCTGTACCCAGGTGTGTCCCAACTGTAACCCAGGTGTATCCTAGCTGTACCCAGGTGTATCCCATGGGTGTCCCAGGTGTGTCCCAGGTGTGTCCCAGGTGTGTCCCAGGTGTGTCCCAGGTGTCACCTGGCCAGTGACGTGGGTGCAGGTACCGTTGCAGGCTCTCAGCAGGGAGCCCTGTGTGTAACCCAGGTGTATCCCATGGGTGTCCCAGGTGTGTCCCAGGTGTATCCCAGGTGTGTCCCAGGTGTGTCCCAGGTGTGTCCCAGGTGTGTCCCAGGTGTATCCCAGGTGTGTCCCAGGTGTATCCCAGGTGTATCCCAGGTGTGTCCCAGGTGTGTCCCAGGTGTGTCCCAGGTGTCACCAGCATGGCGGCAGCGGCGCGGGGCGAGCGGGGGGTCAGGTCCAGCCAGGGTCCAGGTGCCCCCAGGGAGGGGTTTGGGGGCCCAGGTGCTCCCAGGGAGGGGTTTGGGGGTCCAGGTGCTCCCAGGGATGGGGTTGGGGGGTCCAGGTGCTCCCAGGGATGGGGTTGGGGGTCCAGGTGCCCCCAGGGAGGGGTTTGGGGGTCCAGGTGCTCCCAGGGATGGGGTTGGGGGGTCCAGGTGCTCCCAGGGATGGGGTTGGGGGGTCCAGGTGCCCCCAGGGAGGGGTTTGAGGGTCCAGGGATGGGGAGGGGAGGGGCTCACTGAGAGCCGGGACCCCTGGACCCCTCCCCCAAGACCCCCGGGCCTGCCGCCCCCCATTTCCTCCCCCCATTTTCTCCCCCATTTTGCGCCTCCTTCCCCCTCTCTTCCTCCCTTTTCTCCCCCTTCGTTCCCCCCGTTTTGTTTCCCCTTTTTCTCTTTTTTTCCCCCCATTTTTCCCCCCCATTTCCCTGCCCCTCCCCCACCTGCCCCGCCATGTTTCGTTGCCCGGCAACCGCGGCGAGCGCCCCCTGGCGGCCGGTGTGGGCAGCGAGGGGCGGGGTCACTGACGTCATCGATGAACACCGCCCCTTTTGTGACCACGCCCCCTCAAATGGCCACGCCTACCTCGGATGGGTCCCAGAGGCGGGACCGAGAAAGGGACGGGGACAGGGACAGGGACATGAGAGAGGGGACAGGAACAGGGACAGGGACAGGGACATGAGAGAGGGGACAGGGACAGGGACAGGGACAGGGACATGAGAGAGGGGATGGGGACAGGGACAGGGACAGGGACATGAGAGAGGGGACAGGAACAGGGACAGGGACAGGGACATGAGAGAGGGACAGGGATGGGACAGGGACAGGGACAGGGACATGAGAGAGGGGACAGGAACAGGGACAGGGACATGGACGGGGACAGGGACAGGGACATGAGAGAGGGGACGGGGACAGGGACAGGGACAGGGGCAGGGACAGGGACATGAGAGAGGGACAGGGATAGGACAGGGACAGGGACATGAGAGAGGGGACAGGAACAGGGACAGGAACAGGGACAGGAACAGGGACAGGGACAGGGACATGAGAGAGGGGATGGGGACAGGGACAGAGACAGGGACAGGGACAGGGATGGGACAGGGACAGGGACAGGGATGGAATGGGATGGGGACAGGGACAGGGATGGGACAGGAACAGGGACAGGGACAGGGACAGGAACAGGGACAGGGACAGGGACATGAGAGAGGGGATGGGGACAGGGACAGAGACAGGGACATGAGAGAGGGGACAGGGATGGGACAGGAACAGGGACAGGGACAGGGACAGGGACATGGACGGGGACAGGGACAGGGAGGAGATAGGGACAGGGACAGAAGACGGGACGTCCCATCCCTGTCCCAACCCTGTCCCTTGTCCCCCCCATGTCACGCCACTCCCTCTCTCATTTCACTCAATTTTATTATTTTTATTATTAGTAGTAGTTTTATTAATTTTATTAATTTTATTAATTTTATTCAATTTCCTTATTTCTCCTTTTTCCTTTTTTCCTTTTTTTTTTTGTTTGTTTTCTCTTTGGGATTCCTTTTCCTTTTGGTTCCTCAATTCCCTCCCCCCCCCCCCCCCCAAAAAAAAAAAAAACCAAAAAATCCAAAATGCGCGGGGGGAGGGGGGGGGAAAGGGCGTTGGGAATCAGCTTTTGGTGACAGCAGGTGACAATAAATACGGCGGTGACAGCGAGGGGGGAAGGGCTGGAAAAACCGGGAACGGGTCTGGGAATGGGGGTGGAAACTGGGAATTGGGAGGGGGGGAACTGGGAGAGTCTGGAATTTGAGGGGTGGGGGGGAGGGACGGACACGTAAAAAACGGGGTCCAAACCCCAAAATGAAGCAACAAATGAAGCGGCCCGGGGGTGATGGGGAGGGGATTTTGGGGGAATTTTGAGGAATTTTGGGGGAATTTTGAGGAATTTTTGGGGGAATTTTTTGGGATTTTTGGGGGAATTTTGAGCGATTTTTGGGGGAATTTTGAGGGATTTGGAGCAGAGGGAGCCTCTCCCGCCGTCACTTTTGGGGCCGCGCGCTCGATGTCGCTGTCGTTGTCGCTGTCGCTGTCGCTGTCGCTGTCGTGTCCCCGCAGTGGGACACCGGGGAAGGAACTTTTGGGGAATTCTGAAACATTCTGTGGGATTTCGGAGGATTTTCAGGGATTCTGAGCAGAGGGAGCCGCTCCCGCCGTCGCTTTCCCGACCGCTCTCTGTCGCCGTCGCTGCGGTGTCCCCGCAGAGGTGACACCGAGGAGAGAATTCTTGAGGATATTTTTTTTTTTTTTTTGAAGGATTTGGTGAAGTTTTTGGGTGGAATTCTGTGGGATTCTGGGAGGGTTTTTTGTTTGGTTTTTTTTTTTTTTTTTTTTTAAAGGAGATTTTGAGCAGAGTGAACCGCTCCCGCCGTCACTTTCTGGTCCGCGCTGTCGCCGTCGCTGTCGCGGTCGCCGTCCCGACCCCGCGCGGGGACACCGGGGCGCGAGCGCGGTGTCACAGAGCGGGACAGGCGACCTGGTGGCGGATGCCGTCGTTGCAGAGCAGCGCGGCCGCGCGCTCGTCGCTGTCGCCGTGCTGGCACTGCATGTAGCTGATGCCGTGTGGCGAGTACGAGTGGTGGGCACAAGCCGTGCACGGCCGGGGCATGGTGCCACCCGTGCTGCTCCTGCGACAAAGAGGGGACAGCCCCGCGACGCAGAGTCAGGGCTTGGTGGCACTCAGGGGTGCCCCTTGGTGTCCCTCAGTGTCCTGTGTCACCCATCAGGATCTGGTGGCACTCAGGGGTGCCCCTTGGTGTCCCTCATTGTCCTGTGTCACCCACCAGGCCCTGGTGGCACTCAGGGGTACCCCTTGGTGTCCCTCAGTGTCCTGTGTCACCCACCAGGATCTGGTGGCACTCAGGGGTACCCCTTGGTGTCCCTCATTGTCCTGTGTCACCCATCAGGACCTGGTGGCACTCAGGGGTGCCCCTTGGTGTCCCTCATTGTCCTGTGTCACCTACCAGGACCTGGTGGCACTCACTGGTACCCCTTGGTGTCCCTCAGTGTCCTGTGTCACCCACCAGGACCTGGTGGCACTCAGGGGTGCCCCTTGGTGTCCCTCATTGTCCTGTGTCACCTACCAGGACCTGGTGGCACTCACTGGTACCCCTTGGTGTCCCTCATTGTCCTGTGTCACCCATCAGGATCTGGTGGCACTCACTGGTGCCCCTTGGTGTCCCTCAGTGTCCTGTGTCACCCATCAGGACCTGGTGGCACTCAGGGGTGCCCCTTGGTGTCCCTCAGTGTCCTGTGTCACCTACCAGGCCCTGGTGGCACTCAGGGGTGCCCCTTGGTGTCCCTCATTGTCCTGTGTCACCCACCAGGCCCTGGTGGCACTCAGGGGTGCCCCTTGGTGTCCCTCAGTGTCCTGTGTCACCTACCAGGATCTGGTGGCACTCAGGGGTGCCCCTTGGTGTCCCTCATTGTCCTGTGTCACCCATCAGGACCTGGTGGCACTCAGGGGTGCCCCTTGGTGTCCCTCATTGTCCTGTGTCACCTACCAGGATCTGGTGGCACCCACCCAGTGTCACCCAGTGCCACCCAGTGGTGCCCAGTACAGCCCAGTGCCACTCACTGGTGCCCAGAACAGCCCAGTATAACCCAGTACATCCCAGTGGTTCCCAGTACAACCCAGTATATCCCAGTGGCCCTCACTGGTGCCCAGTACAGCCCCGTGGTTCCCAGTACAACCCAGTACATCCCACTGGTGCCCAGTAGAGCCCAGTATAACCCAGTACATCCCAGTGGTGTCCAGTACAACTCAGTACATCCCACTGGTGCCCAGTAGAGTCCAGTATAATCCAGTACATCCCAGTAGTTCCCAGTACAACCCAGTACATCCAAGTGGCACTCACTGGTGCCCAGTACATCCCAGTAGTTCCCAGTACAACCCAGTACATCCAAGTGGCACTCACTGGTGCCCAGTACAGCCCAGTGGCGCTCACTGGCACCCAGTACAGCCCCGTAGTGCCCAGTGGTGCCCAGTGGTGCCCAGTAGAGCCCAGTGTCACTCACCGGCACCCAGAACAGCCCAGTACATCCCAGTAGAGCCCAGTGTCACTCACCGGCACCCAGAACAGCCCAGTACATCCCAGTAGAGCCCAGTGTCACTCACCGGCACCCAGAACAGCCCAGTACATCCCAGTAGGGCCCAGTGCCGCCCCCCCGTGCCCGCGGTGCCCACCTGCAGTCGCTGCAGGCGCGCTGGCACTCCTTGCGCTGGTAGCGGGCGATCAGTGCCCAGATGAGCAGCCCCAGAAGGCTGAGGAGGAGGAGGGAGCCCAGGATGGAGCCCACGATGATGCCAGCCTGGCGCCCGCCTGCCACGGGGACATTCCCTGTCACCAGCGGCCTCTGCCAGGTGCCCGTGCCTCCGGGGGCACCCCCAGAGCCAGCCTGGTGAGCAGGGACAGCCCCAGTGTCACCCAGAGCCACCCCCAGTGCCAGCCTGGTGAGCAGGGACAGCCCCAGTGTCACCCAGAGCCACCCCCAGTGCCAGCCTGGTGAGCAGGGACAGCCCCAGTGTCACCCAGAGCCACCCCCAGTGCCAGCCTGGTGAGCAGGGACAGCCCCAGTGTCACCCAGAGCCACCCCCAGTGCCAGCCTGGTGAGCAGGGACAGCCCCAGTGTCACCCAGAGCCACCCCCAGTGCCAGTCCAGTGACCAGGGACAGCCCCAGTGTCACCCAGAGCCACCCCCAGTGCCAGTCCAGTGACCAGGGACAGCCCCAGTGTCACCCAGAGCCACCCCCGTGCCAGCCTGGTGAGCAGAGACAGCCACCCAGAGCCACCCTTGGGGCACCCTGGCACCTGAGACATCCCAGTGCCACCCAGTGTCACCCCAATGTCCCCGGTGTCACTCACGGGGCCCGGGGCTCAGGTTGAGCTGGCACACCGAGTACCCCCAGTGTCCCCAGTGTCCCCCCAGTGTCCCCAGTGTCACTCACGGGGCCCGGGGCTCAGGTTGAGCTGGCACACCGAGTACCCCCAGTGTCCCCAGTGTCCCCCCAGTGTCCCCAGTGTCACTCACGGGGCCCGGGGCTCAGGTTGAGCTGGCACACCGAGTACCCCCAGTGTCCCCAGTGTCCCCCCAGTGTCCCCAGTGTCACTCACGGGGCCCGGGGCTCAGGTTGAGCTGGCACACCGAGTACCCGACGCGGTTGGTGACGCGGCACTGGTAGGTCCCGGCGTGGGCCCCGGTCAGGCTGCGGATCAGGAGGTCACCTGGAGCACGGCCTGGGGGACAGGACAGGATGGGACAGGTGGCACTGTCACCTCGGTGCCACCTGCACACCCCGGATAGGGTGTGTGGGACTCAGGGACATGGAGATATGGGGGCACCGGGGACAGGGACACACAGGGACACAGGCGGGGGACATGGGGACACACAGGGACACACACGGACAGTGACACAGGGACATGATGGGGACAGGGACACACAAGGACATGGACACGCAGGGACATGGGGACACGCAGGGACAGGGTCACACAGGGACAGGGACACACAGGGACACGAACAGGGGACATAGGGACATGGGGACACTGGGGACGGGGACACAGGGACACACAGGGACAGTGACACAGGGACACAGGGACACACAGGGACATGGAGCACGCAGGGACGTGGGAGCGCAGGGACACAGGGACACACAGGGACAGTGACACAGGGACACAGGGACACACAGGGACATGGGGACACGCAGGGACAGGGTCACACAGGGACACACAGGGACATGGGGACACACAGGGACAGTGACACAGGGACACAGGGACACACAGGGACATGGAGCACGCAGGGACGTGGGAGCGCAGGGACACGGACACACGGGGACACGGGTGACAGGGACATGGACATACAGGGACATGGATGGATGGACACACAGGCATGGACACGGACACACGGACACATGGACACACAGAGCCCCTTGCCCCCCACCTAGGACCCCCTGAGCCCCCCACGGCCACAGCGCCCCTTGCCCGGTGCCCCCCAAGCCCCTCCTGAAGCCCCGGAGTCCCTCTGGGGGGGTCCTACAACCACTTCGGGGGTGCCCGAAGGCAGGGACCCTCTAAACCCCCCCTGAACCCCCCAAAATGTCCCTGACCCACCTTGCAGGGTCCCCGAGGGCAGGGACCCTCTAAACCCCCCCTGAACCCCCCAAAATGTCCCTGACCCACCTTGCAGGGTCCCCGAGGGCAGGGACCCTCTAAACCCCCCCTGAACCCCCCAAAATGTCCCTGACCCACCTTGCAGGGTCCCCGAGGGCAGGGACCCTCTAAACCCCCCCTGAACCCCCCAAAATATCCCTGACCCACCTTGCAGGGTCCCCGAGGGCAGGGACCCTCTAAACCCCCCCTGAACCCCCCAAAATGTCCCTGACCCACCTTGCAGGGTCCCCGAGGGCAGGGACCCTCTAAACCCCCCCTGAACCCCCCAAAATGTCCCTGACCCACCTTGCAGGGTCCCCGAGGGCAGGCGCCCCCCCCCGTAGCCCTCGGCCAGCTTTGCCCACTGGTAGGAGAGGGGCGCGGTGCCCCCCCGGCTGAAGCAGCGCAGCAGCACCGAGCCCCCCTCGATCAGCTCCCCCTCGCTCCAGCACTGCGGCACGGCCGGCTTCTCTGCTGGGACAGCGGGGACAGCGTCAGGGGACACCGGGGACAGCGGGGACAGCGTCAGGGGACAGCGGGGACACCGTTAGGGAACACCAGGGACAGCGTCAGGGGACACCGGGAACAGCGGGGACAGCGTCAGGGGACAGCGGGGACAGCGTCAGGGGACACCGGGGACAGCGGGGACAGCGTCAGGGGACACCGGGGACAGCGGGGACAGCGTCAGGGGACAGTGTCAGGGGACAGCGGGGACACCGTTAGGGAACACCAGGGACAGCGTCAGGGGACGGCGTCAGGGGACACCGGGGACAGCGGGGACAGCGTCAGGGGACACCGGGGACACCGTTAGGGAACACCAGGGACAGCGTCAGGGGACACCGGGGACAGCGGGGACAGCGTCAGGGGACACCGGGGACAGCGTCAGGGGACACCGGGGACACCGTTAGGGAACACCAGGGACAGTGTCAGGGGACACCGGGGACAGCGGGGACAGCGTCAGGGGACACCGGGGACACCGTTAGGGAACACCAGGGACAGCGTCAGGGGACAGCGTCAGGGGACAGCGTCAGGGGACAGCGGGGACAGCATCAGGGGACAGCGTCGGGGGACACCTTGGGGGGACACCGGGAACAGCAGCGGGGGACACCAGGGACACTGGCCACGCTGTCAGGGGACACCAGGGACACCGAGGACAGCGTCAGGGGACACCAAGGACAGCGGCCACACTGTCAAGGCACACTGGCGGGGACAGCGGGGACACTGCCCGGGACACCCGAGAAGGGGACTGGGGACACTGTCAGGGACAGTCAAGGGGACAGGGACATGCAGGATGGGGACAGGGACACCACGAAAGGGGACAAGGGACAGGCACAGCCGGCAAGGGGACAGGGGACAGGGACAGTGACAGAGCCACCATGGAGGGGGACAGAGGGCTGGGACAAAGCCAGAACCACTCTGGGGACACCATTGGGGTCACCAGGGGTCACCCAGGAGAGGGGACACCTGGGGGGGTGGGAGGGGAGAGACGGGAGTCACCTGGGGCAGGGGGACACGGGACACTGTCAGGGCCACCTGGATGGGGACAGGGGACAGTGTCAGGGCCATCGAGGGCCACATGAGAGAGGGAACAGGTGACACCACCAGGGCCACATGAGAAGGGCACAGGTGACACCGCCAGGGCCACCTGAGAGGGGCACAGGTGACACTGCCAGGGCCACATGAGAAGGGCACAGGTGACACTACCAGAACCACATGAGAGGGGTACAGGTGATGCTGCCAGAGCCACCTGAGAGGGGCACAGGTGACACCGCCAGCGCCACCAGAAGCTGCAGCGTGATCACAACGAGCTCTGCGCGGCACAGGGAGGGCCCGGGTGACACGGGGGCCACACCTGGCAGGTGTGGGGCGGTCTCACCTTGCACGGTGACGATGACCTCGTGCACGGCCACCGTGTTCTTCTTGACGCGGCACTGGTAGGTACCGGTGTCGCTCTCCTGCAGGTCGGCCACGCGGATGGAGGCGTCGCGCTGGCCCGGGTCCGTCTGCACGAAGGCCACGCGGTCCTGCAGCCCCGAGCCGCTGCCGTAGTTCACGTGGTGGTCCTGGTAGGACAGGAACTGGGGACACGAGGGGACAGCGTCAGGGTGGCCTCGGGGACGAGGGGGGGGTTTGGGTTGGATTGGGTGAGGGTTTGGGTTTGGTTTGGGTTTGGGTGAGGGTTTAGTTTGGGTTGGGTTGGGTATGGGTTTGGGTTTGATTTGGGTTTAGGTTGAGTTGGGTTTGGGTGAGGGTTTGGTTTGGGTTTGGTTTGGGTTTAGGTTGAGTTTGGTTTAGGTTTAGGGAAGGTTTGGTTTAGGGTTTGGTTTGGGTTTTGGTTGGGTTGGGTTTAGGTGAGGGTTTGGGTTGGGTTTGGGTTTGGGTTTGGGTTTAGGTTGGGTTGGGTTGGGTTTGGGTTTGGTTTGGGTTTGGGTTTGGGTTTGGTTTGGGTTTGGGTGAGGATTTGGTTTAGGTTGGGTTTGGGTTTGATTTGGGTTTAGGTTGGGTTGGGTTGGGTTTGGGTTTGGTTTGGGTTTAGGTTGAGTTGGGTTTGGGTTTGGGTTTTGGTTGGGTTTGGGTTTAGGTTGAGTTGGCTTTGGGTTTAGGTTGGGTTTGGGTTTGGGTTTGGTTTGGGTTTTGGTTGGTTTGGGTTTGGGTTTGGTTTGGGTTTAGGTTGAGTTGGGTTTAGGTTTAGGGAAGGTTTGGTTTAGGGTTTGGTTTGGGTTTAGGTTGAGTTGGGTTTGGGTTTAGGGAAGGTTTGGTTTAGGGTTTGGTTTGGGTTTTGGTTTGGTTGGGTTTAGGTGAGGGTTTGGGTTGGGTTTGGGTGAGGATTTGGTTTAGGTTGGGTTTGGGTTTGGGTTTGGTTTGGGTTTAGGTTGAGTTTGGTTTAGGTTTAGGGAAGGTTTGGTTTAGGGTTTGGTTTGGGTTTTGGTTTGGTTGGGTTTAGGTGAGGGTTTGGGTTGGGTTTGGGTTTGGTTTGGGTTTAGGTTGAGTTGGGTTTAGGGTTTGGTTTGGGTTTTGGTTGGGTTGGGTTTGGGTTTGGTTTGGGTTTAGGTTGAGTTGGGTTTAGGTTTAGGGAAGGTTTGGTTTAGGGTTTGGTTTGGGTTTTGGTTTGGTTGGGTTTAGGTTGAGTTGGGTTTAGGTGAGGGTTTGGTTAGGGTTGGTTTGGGTAGGGTTAGGATTGGGTTTGGTTTAGGTGAGGGTTTGGTTTGGGTGAGGGTTAAGGCTTTGGTGATGGTTAAGGCTTTTTAGGGTTGGGCCTTTTTCTCTGCCTGTCCCTGTCCCTGTCCCCTGTCCCTGTCCCTGTCCCTGTCCCCTGTCCCTGTCCCCTGTCCCTGTCCCTGTCCCTGTCCCCTGTCCCTGTCCCCTGTCCCTGTCCCTGTCCCTGTCCCTGTCCCTGCCCCCTGTCCCTGTCCCCTCTCTCATGTCCCCTGTCCCTGTCCCTGTCCCTGTCCCATCCCTGTCCCTGTCCCCTGTCCCTGTCCCTGTCCCCTCTCTCATGTCCCCTGTCCCTGTCCCTGCCCCCTGTCCCTATCCCCATCCCCTCTCTCATGTCCCCTGTCCCATCCCTGTCCCCTGTCCCTGTCCCTGTCCCTGCCTGCTCTGCTTCACTCCAGCCCAGCCTGCCCAGCCCTGCCTGGTCCTTCCCAGACTGGCACTCCCAGATGCTGCCAGACCTTCCCTGTCCTGCCTGTCCCTGCTTGTCCTGCCTGTCCCTGCCTGTCCAACCTGCTTGGCTGGGTCCCATCCCAATCCCAATCCCATCCCATCCCATCCCATCCCATCCCATCCCATCCCATCCCATCCCATCCCATCCCATCCCCAATCCCAATCCCAATCCCATCCTGCCCTGTTTCATCCTTCCAGACCCTTCCTAATCCTTCCCTGCCCTTCCCAACTTTCCCTGTCCCATCTGTCCTGATGGGCTTCCAAACCCTGCCTGTCCTTACCAGGTCTTTCTGTCTCCTGCTTGTCTCTCCCTGTCCCTGCCTGTCCCTTCCAGTCTCACCTGTCCCTTCCTGTCCTTTCCTGTCCTCCCTGTCCCTGCCTGTCCCTTCCAGTCTCACCTGTCCCTTCCTGTCCTTCCCAGTCCTTCCCAGTCCTTCCTGTCCCTGTCTGTCCCTCCCTGTCCTGCCAGACTTCTCCTGTTCTGTCCCTCCCTGTCCCTCTTCATCCTTCCCATCCCAGAACTTCCAAACTCTTCCTGGTCCTTGCCTGCCCTCCCCAACCTCCTCAGTCCTGCCTGTCCCTCCCTGTCCGTCTGTCCCTGCCTGTCTGTCCTGCCAGACCTTTCCTGTCCTGCCTGTCCCTCCCCGTCCGTCTGTCCTGCCAGACCTTTCCCGTCCCATCAGACCTTTCCAATCCTGTCTGTCCCTCCCTGTCTGTCCGTCCTGCCAGACCTTTCCAGTCCTGCTTGTCCCTCCCAGTCCCATCAGACCCTTCCAATCCTGTCTGTCCCTCCCTGTCCATCCGTCCCTCCCTGTCCTGCCAGATCTTTCCTGTCCTGCCTGTCCCTCCCTGTCCATCTGTCCTGCCAGACCTTTCCTGTCCTGTCTGTCCCTCCCTGTCCGTCTGTCCTGCCAGACCTTTCCTGTCCTATCAGACCTTTCCAGTCCTGCCAGACCTTTCCAATCCTGTCTGTCCCTCCCTGTCCGTCTGTCCCTCCCCGCCCCTCCACCCGCTCCATCCCTGCCCCTCCTGCCCCCTTCCCACCGAGCCCGAGCCCCTCACCACGTTCTCGGGGCCGGGTCTCTCGGGTGTGACCTGGATCCACTCGATTCCCACTCCCTGGGGTCCGTTGTCCTCGGGTTCCAGGACATAGGGACAGCCCAGCTTGACCGAGTCACCCTTGGCCAGGTACAGAACCTCGCGGCCCTTGCCGTTGATCCTGACGGCCACGAGGAGAGCTGGGAACACAACGGCACTGTCACCCCTCAAAACGGGACTGTCACCCCTCAAAACGGGACTGTCACCCCCAAAAACGGGACTGTCACCCCCAAAAACGGAACTGTCACCCCTCAAAACGGAACTGTCACCCCTCAGAAACGGGACTGTCACCCCTCAAAACGGGACTGTCACCCCTCAAAACGGCACTGTCACCCCTCAAAACGGGACTGTCACCCCTCAAAACGGGACTGTCACCCCTCAAAAACGGAACTGTCACCCTTCAAAACGGGACTGTCACCCCTCAAAAACGGAACTGTCACCCCTCAGAAACGGGACTGTCACACCCCCAAAAACGGAACTGTCACCCCTCAAAACGGGACTGTCACCCCTCAAAAACGGAACTGTCACCCCTCAAAAACGGAACTGTCATCCCTCAGAAACGGGACTGTCACACCCCCAAAAACGGAACTGTCACCCCTCAAAAACGGAACTGTCATCCCTCAGAAACGGGACTGTCACCCCTCAAAAACGGGACTGTCACCCCCAAAAACGGGACTGTCACCCCTCAAAAACGGGACTGTCACCCCCAAAAACGGGACTGTCACACCCCAAAAACGGCACTGTCACCCCTCAAAAACGGGACTGTCACCCCTCAAAACGGAACTGTCATCCCTCAAAACGGGACTGTCACCCCCAAAAACGGAACTGTCACCCCTCAAAAACGGGACTGACACCCCTCAAAAACGGGACTGTCACCCCTCAAAACGGAACTGTCACCCCTCAAAAACGGGACTGTCACCCCTCAAAAACGGGACTGTCACACCCCAAAAACGGAACTGTCACCCCTCAAAAACGGGACTGTTACCCCTCAAAACGGAACTGTCATCCCTCAGAAACGGCACTGTCACCCCTCAAAAACGGGACTGACACCCCTCAAAAACGGGACTGACACCCCTCAAAACGGGACTGTCACCCCTCAAAACGGAACTGTCACCCCTCAAAAACGGGACTGACACCCCTCAAAACGGAACTGTCACCCCCCAAAAACGGGACTGTCACCCCTCAAAAACGGGACTGCCACCCCTCAAAACGGAACTGTCACCCCTCAAAAACGGGACTGTCACCCCTCAAAAACGGGACTGTCACCCCCCAAAAACGGGACTGTCACCCCTCAAAAACGGGACTGTCACCCCTCAAAACGGAACTGTCACCCCTCAAAAACGGGACTGACACCCCTCAAAAACGGGACTGTCACCCCTCAAAAACGGGACTGTCACACCCCAAAAACGGCACTGTCACCTCTCAAAAACGGGACTGTTACCCCTCAAAACGGAACTGTCATCCCTCAGAAACGGAACTGTCACCCCTCAAAACGGGACTGTCACCCCTCAAAACGGAACTGTCACCCCTCAAAAACGGGACTGACACCCCTCAAAACGGAACTGTCACCCCCCAAAAACGGGACTGTCACCCCTCAAAAACGGGACTGCCACCCCTCAAAACGGAACTGTCACCCCTCAAAAACGGCACTGTCACCCCTCAAAAACGGGACTGTCACACCCCAAAAACGGCACTGTCACCTCTCAAAAACGGGACTGACACCCCTCAAAAACGGGACTGTCACCTCTCAAAAACGGGACTGTCACCCCTCAAAACGGGACTGACACCCCTCAAAAACGGGACTGACACCCCTAAAAACGGAACTGTCACCTCCCAAAATGGGAGCGTCACCCCCAAAAGGGCGCCATCCCCCTCCAAAAGCGTACCATCACTCCCCCAAAACGGCACTGTCACCTCCAAAATGGCACCACAACCCCCCCAAAACGGCACCTGGAGCACGGCCTGACCCCACACCTGCAGCTCCTGACCCACGGGGGGCAAGGATGGGGTACAGGGACCCCACACCTGTGCCCCGACATCTCTGACCCCACACCTGCAGCCCAGGGATCCAGCACACCCCAAACCTGTGCCCTGACACACCTTGAACCCCAAACCTGCGGTTCCCCACCTGTGGAGCTCAGGGTCCCCAAAGCCGTGTCCCCACATGCGAGGTAGCACCCCCTGACCCCACACCTGGCAGCACCTCCTCAGTGGGGCACAGGGATGCACTGAACCCCGAACCTGTGCCGCGACACACCTTGAACCCCACACCTGCAGCGCAGGGATCCAGCACACTCCAAACCTGTGTTCCAACACACCTGGCAACCTCAAAGACCCCACACCTGCGGTTCTGAAACCCGCGCACCTGCGGTTCCGAAACCCGAGCACCTGCAGCTCCGAAACCCGCGCACCTGTGGCCCCAAAACCCGCGCACCTGCGGCCCCAAAAAGCCCGCACCTGCGGCTCCGAAAACCGCGCACCTGCAGCCCCGAAACCCGCGCACCTGCAGCTCCGAAACCCGCGCACCTGCAGCTCCGAAAACCGCGCACCTGCAAACCCCGACCCCACACCTGCAAACCCCCACCCGCAGCTCGCATCTCCCAAACCGGGTGCCCGCGGGGATGTCCCGGCTGGGTCCCGCACCCCTGGCAGGTGACACGGGTGACACAGGTGACACAGGTGACACACGGGGGTCACTGCCACCTGCCCTGTCCAGCACAGGACCCCGGTGGTGACCGCAGGTGCGTGACCACGGGTTCAGGGGTTCGGGAGCATCTCGGGGATCCCTCGGGGAGCCGCGATCCCGGGATCCTACCTGGCAGGACCCCGAGGAGCAGGAGCAGGCTGGCGCCGTGCCCTGCCATGGCGGAGGAGGAGGAGGAGGAGGAAGAGGAGGAGGAGGACGCAGGAAAGCTCCGAGGCTCCGAGGGCACCCGGCCCGTGCGGGGCCCTTTTAGGCGCTGGGCCGGGGCCGCTCCTCCCCGTGGGGCGGATTCCTGCGGGATGAGTGAGTGGCTCCGAGCTGTGCGTGGCTGCCGCCCTGCTCCGCTCCTACCCCCTAATTAGGCAGCGCCCGGCCCGCCGGACCCCGGCCGGACACCGGCCGGACACTGATCGGACACCCGGGGGACACCAGAGGGAACAGGGATGGGCACGGAGTGGGGACAGTGGGGACAAAGCCACGGGTGGCTGGAGGTGGCAGCTCGACCCCACGGATCCCGAAAGGATCCTGGGCTCGGAGCGGGGCTCGAAGGGTTTAAAGGTGTGGTTGGAGCGGGGGTTTACAGGTGGCAGATCCCTCCTCCGGACCTGCCCCTCGGGCGGCGGGCACCGCGACGCGGTGGTAGCGTGGGGACGGTGGCACCCACTGAGCTCACGGGTCACTGCACGGGCACAGGATGGTGGGACAGGGACAGGGACAGGGACAGGGCCACGGTCCGTGGGGACAGGGATGTGGCAGGGATGGAGGAACTGGGATGGGAGGGATGGAGGAACTGGGACAGGGACATGGCAGGGATGGAGGAACTGGGTTGGGATGGATGGAGGAACTGGGACGGGATGGATGGAGGAACTGGGACGGGATGGATGGAGGAACTGGGATGGGATGGGATGGGATGGGATGGGATGGGATGGGATGGGATGGGATGGGATGGGATGGAGGAACTGGGGCGGGATGGATGGAGGAACTGGGATGGGATGGATGGAGGAACTGGGAAAGGGACATGGCAGGGATGGAGGAACTGGGATGGGATGGATGGAAGAGCTGGGACAGGGACATGGCGGTGGATGAAAGTGTTGGGGACAGGGAAGTGGAAACAAGTGCAGGAGATGGGACAGGGACACAGGAACGGGTGGAGAAGTTGGGACAGGGACATGGAAGAGGATCAAGAGCTGGGACAGGGACAGTGACAGCAGAGGGAGGAGTTGGGACGGGGACAATGGCAGTGGATGGAATGGTTGGGGACAGGGACAGGGACAATGGCAGTGGATGGAACCCTTGGGGACAGGGACAGGGACAGTGCATGAAGGAGCAGGGACAGGGACACGGGGACGGATGTAGGAGCTGGCACAGGGACGTGACAGTTGGGGACACCGGGGGGGGGCTCAGCCCAGCGGGAAGGCTGTGCCAGGGACCTGTCCCTGCCTGTGTCCCCTGAGGTCACACAGGAGACGTGGGGACCGTGAACTCGGGGACAGGGGGACACGGGGACATGGGGACACATGGATATGGACACCGTGAACTCGGGGACAGGGGGACACCCAGACACTGTCACCCAGTTCAGCCCCATCTCCCAGTCCAGTCCCTTCTCCCACTCCAGTCCCTTCTCCCAGTTCAGCCCCATCTCCCAGTCCAGCCCCATCTCCCAGTTCAACCCCACCTCCCAGTTCAGCCCCATCTCCCAGTTCAACCCCACCTCCCAGTTCAGCCCCATCTCCCAGTTCAGCCCCATCTCCCAGTTCAGTCCCACCTCCCAGTCCAGCCCCATCTCCCAGTTCAGTCCCACCTCCCAGTCCAGCCCCATCTCCCAGTCCAGTCCCATCTCCCAGTCCAGTCCCATCTCCCAGTCCAGTCCCATCTCCCAGTTCAGTCACATGTCCCATTTCAGTCCTATCTCCCAGTTCAGCCTCATCTCCCAGTCCAGCCCCATCTCCCAGTCCAGCCCCATCTCCCGCTCCGTGCCCAGCCCGGCCCGGCCCGGCCCCGCCCGGCCCGGCTCTGCCCCGCGGCCCCGCTCGGGACTGCCCGAGCCGGCTCTGCCGCTGTCCCGGCGGGGCCGAACCGCGGCCCCGGGGCCATGAGCTGCTCCAGTTCCCGTCCCAGCTCCCAGTTTAACCAGTTAACGTGCCCGGCTGGCAGCGGGAGCCGTGCGGGGCACGGGGCACGTGCAGGGCCGAGTCTGTCATTTCTGTCATTTATTATCATTTCTGTCATTTATTATCATTTCTGTCATTTCTTTCTGTCATTTCTGTCACCTGGCAGGGTCCCGGGGCTCCTTGGGGACAGGGCCAGCCCCGGCTCGGCTCGGTGGCCCTTGGACCCCTCAGAGCTCAGAGTGACCCAGGGTGACATGGCCGGAGTGTGGCAGTGGTGGGATGGACACCGGGGGTGGACAATGGGGATGGAAAATTGGGATGGAAAATAGTGATGGACACTCGGGGTGAAAAATTGGGGTGGAAAATAGTGATGGACACTCGGGGTGAAAAATTGGGATGGACAATGGGGGTGGCACCGAGGATGGAAACTGGGATGGAAAATTGGGATGGACACTGGGGGTGAAAAATCGAGATGGACACTGGGGATGGACACTGGGGATGGCAATGGGGACAGACACTGAAGGTGACATGGGAGGTGGACACAAGGATGGACACGGGGATGGACACGGGGATGGAAAATTGGGATGGACACGGGGATGGACACAGGGATGGACACAGGGATGGAAAATTGGGATGGACACGGGGATGGACACGGGGATGGACACAAGGATGGACACAAGGATGGACACGGGGATGGACACAAGGATGGACACAAGGATGGACACGGGGATGGACACAAGGATGGACACAGGGATGGACGCTGGGGATGGACACAAGATGGACACAGGGATGGAAAATTGGGATGGACACGGGGATGGACACGGGGATGGACACGGGGATGGACACAGGGATGGACACGGGGATGGACACGGGGATGGACACAGGGATGGAAAATTGGGATGGACACGGGGATGGACACAGGGATGGACACGGGGATGGACACGGGAATGGACACGGGAATGGACACGGGGATGGACACAGGGATGGACACGGGAATGGACACGGGGATGGACACGGGGATGGACACAGGGATGGAAAATTGGGATGGACACGGGGATGGACACAGGGATGGACACGGGGATGGACACAAGATGGACACGGGGATGGACATGGGAATGGACACGGGGATGGACACGGGGATGGACACAGGGATGGACACAGGGATGGAAAATTGGGATGGACACAAGGATGGACATGGGGATGGACACAAGATGGACACGGGGGATGGCACAGAGCACTACCCAGGGACTGGCACTGGTGACAGTGGCCTTGTGGGGACCCTGGGGACTGAGGTGACAGAGCTGTCCCCACAAAGGACACCCAGCCCTGGGCTGGAGCTGCAGGGGACAAAGCCACAAGGGACAAGGAGGCCACGGTCTGGCCCGGCTCCCAGCAGTGTCCCCGTGCTGTCCCCGTGCTGTCCCCGTGCTGTCCCTGCTCTGTC
Organism: Cinclus cinclus; assembly: GCF_963662255.1. NCBI lineage: Eukaryota > Metazoa > Chordata > Aves > Passeriformes > Cinclidae > Cinclus > Cinclus cinclus. The sequence goes on along the minus strand of NC_085076.1, from coordinate 1,771,563 downwards.
CCCTGGCCCAGCCTCGCCTTGCCGGGCTCCGCTTGTTTTCCAGCTGCTCCAGGAATTAATCAGAGCCACTCCTGTCCCCATCCCCCCCGCAGGTGACACCTTCGCATCATCCAAGCTCCCCTCGCTTTGTCCCCGAGGGACAGAGGTGGCACCGAGGTGACAAGGTGGCACTGGCAGGGCTGGGGGTTGGGGACAGGGCGAGGGACAAGCCAGAGTGGCACAGAGGGGACAAAAGGAGCCTCAGGGCTCCTCCGGCCCCGGGGGCAGCTCCTGAGCTGAGGGGAGGATGGAAAACCAGCACGGGCTCAAAGAAAGTGTTTCATTAAAACCATTACTTAATTAAAAATGGGTTAAAATCGTGCATAAAAGATGGGTTTAAAACGTGGATTAAAAACACGGGTGAAAAACGGGTTAAAAGTGCAGATGAAAAAGGTGTTGAAAATGTGGATAAAAAAATGGGCTGGCACTGAAGTCCCCAGAGCCACCTGGCCATGCCTGGCACAGGTCTTGGACTGTCACCAGTGTCCCCAGTGCCACCAGGATGGCTCAGGGACCCTGCCACCACCCCCTGGCCATGCCTGGCACAGGTCTTGAACTGTCACCAGTGTCCCCAGTGCCACCAGGATGGCACAGGGACCCTGCCACCATCCCCTGGCTACACCTGGCACAGGTCTTGGACTGCCACCAGTGTCCCCAGTGCCACCAGGATGGCACAGGGACCCTGCCACCATCCCCTGGCTACACCTGGCACAGGTCCTGGACTGCCACCAGTGTCCCCAGTGTCACCAGGATGGCACAGGGACCCTGCCACCATCCCCTGGCTACACCTGGCACAGGTCCTGGACTGCCACCAGTGTCCCCAGTGCCACCAGGATGGCTCAGGGACCCTGCCACCACCCCCTGGCCATGCCTGGCACAGGTCTTGGACTGTCACCAGTGTCCCCAGAGCCACCAGGATGGCACAGGGACCTCAGAGTGTCCTGCCCAAAGAGGGGACAGTGCCAGCCTCCCCTTGGGGACAGCTCTGGCTGTGACTTTGGCTCTGCTGCCACCACTCCGGGACATCCCCCTGCCCATCACAGCCCCCTCCCCCGTGCGAGGACAGGAGGACAGCGACAGTGCCATTGTCACCCGCACCCAAGACACTGCCACTCCTGCTCGTGCCACACCCAACCCTCACCCAGTGCAGATTTTGGGGTCAAAAAACCCCGCTTTTCCCACCGCTCAGATTTTGGGATCCAGGACACGGAAGCAGAGCAGAGCCCAGGGAGGTGCCCCCCTCCTTTTTCTCTGCCACCCCAAAATGAGTCAGGCTGCGGTCGGCCGGCAGCAGAGCAGCGAAGCTCACCGTGCCCCCATTTCCCAGGCTGTAAAAATTTGGATAATGACACGGGGCTGCTGTCCCGGGGGGGGTTAATGACAAGCGGGGTGACTCAGAGCCCACGGTGACGCTGGCAGGGGTGGCACAGGGGCATTAACCCCACGCCGCCGCACTTTGAAGCCTCTCAGAATTCCCTCATTACCTGCCGTGTGTCACCTTTCATCCTGCCCAGGTGAATGGGAGTGAGAATTCCTGCCCGGGCAGCCCCGGGCAGCCTCATCACGGCAAAAGATTCCGGGAGACGCCGGCAGAGCATCGGGCTCTAATAAAGGTAATGACAGTGGCCAGGGTTTGGCCGAGCTCTCGGGGATGTCCAGGGCTGGATTTTCAGGAATTAACCAGGCACAAACAGTTTGGAGAAGCTGCGGGGGTAAATAAATTTAAAAAAAAAAAAAAAATTTAAAAAATAAATAAATAAAAAGGATGGAAAAACAACAGGAGTAATGCAGGTGAAGGTTGGAGAAGCCTGAAAGGATGAGCTGGTCCTGAAAGAAGTGAGATGGTTGTAAAAAGTTGAGCTAGAAAAATTTGGTGTAAGTTGTAAAAATGGAAGCGGTTTCGCAAATGGAAGCGGCCCTAAAAAAAAGATGATTCAGCCTCAAAATCTGAACCAGTGTGAAAATCTGGATCAGCCCCAAAAACCTGAACCAGTCCCAAAAACTGAATCAGCCTCAAAATCTGAACCAGTGTGAAAAACTGGATCAGCCCTAAAAATCTGAACCAGCCCCAAAAACTGAATCAGCCCCAAAAATCCAAACCAGTCCCAAAAACTGATTCAGCCTCAAAAATCCGAACCAGTCCCAAAAACTGAATCAGCCCCAAAATCTGAACCAGTGTGAAAATCTGGATCAGCCCCAAAAATCTGAACCAGTCCCAAAAACTGAATCAGCCCCAAAAATCCGAACCAGTGTGAAAATCTGGATCAGCCCCAAAAACCTGAACCAGTCCCAAAAACTGACCCAGTGTCAAAATCTTAATTGACCCCAAAAACCTGAACCAGCCCTAAAACCCAAATTAGCCCCACAAACCTGAACCAACCCCAAAAACCTGAGTCAGTGACAAAAACCTGAACCAACCCCAAAACCTGAACCAACCCCAAAAACCTGAGTCAGTGACAAAAACCTGAACCAACCCCAAAACCTGAACCAACCCCAAAAACCTGAGTCAGTGACAAAAACCTGAACCAACCCCAAAACCTGAACCAACCCCAAAACCTGAACCAACCCCAAAAACCTGAGCCAGTCCCAAAATTGAACTGACCCTAAAAACCCCAAATTGGAACAAACCCCAAACCCTGAATCATTCCCCCCCCCCAAAAAAAACAAAACCAGTCCCAAACACCGAACCAGTGACAAACCCTGAATCAGCCCAAACCTTGAATCAGCCCCAAACCCTGAATCATCCCAAACCCTGAACCAACCCTAAATCTGAACCAACCCCAAAAATCCTCCTCACCTTTTCCCTCTCCCAAAAACCCCAAACCTGACTCATCGGGGCCACATTTTAGGACACCACAGAGGCTCCAAACAGGAAACGAAGCCCAACAACTCCGAGGGAAAATTTGGGGAGGTCAAAACGAGGCTAAATTAGAGCAGGTTGGGTTAATGGCCCCATTCAGGCCCTTAATGAGGTGTTTTTAATTAGGGCCGGGGTTCCTAAAGTTCAGCCCTGCTCCTGCACAAACACGCGGCTCCGCTGCCTCTGCCGGGGATTTTGGGATTCTGAGGCAGCATCCAGAACATTTTTGGGGGGGTAATGAACCCCTAGATCTGACCAGAAAGATTTTTTTTTGTTTTTTTTTTTTTTGGTGTTTTTTTGGGGGGGATTTATTGGGTTTTGGGATTATTCAGCTCTGCGTGTTCTGTACTTCAGCCCATCCCTGATGCCTGAGGTTTTGGGACAGTGCAGTGACACCCGCAGGTCCCCAAATCCATCCCAGGGTCCCCAAATCTCCCCAGGGCTTGGGAACAGCCTCACGTGATCTCCCGGAGGTTTTTTTGGGGTATTTTTGGGGAGGATTCTGCTAATTTGGGGTTTGTCCCTGCAGGAGGGCAGAGCTCCTGGGGAGGCAGTGACATCGCAGGGCAGCACGATGGAGCTGGAGGGGCCCGGGGGCTGCGGGAAAGGACGGGGTGAAACCCCAAAATCACCCCAAAATCACCCCAAAATCACCCCAAAAACCCCTTCCAGAACCACCTCAAAACCCCTATAAAATACCCCCAGAAATCCCATTATAATCCCATTTAAATCCTCCAAAATAACCCAAAATCACCCCAATTTTTTTTTTTTATTCGGGGGGTTGGCGTGAGAAGGGGGGGGGGGGGGTCAGGGAACCGGGGACCTCCAGCTCCAGCAGCACGTGGCCACCCGGAGATGTCCCCTTGTCCCTGTCCCGTCCCTGTCCCCTGTCCCTGTCCCTGTCCCTGTCCCCTGTCTGTGGCCACCCGGAGATGTCCCCTTGTCCCTGTCCCCTGTCCCTGTCCCTGTCCCCTGTCTGTGGCCACCAGGAGCTGTCCCTGTCCCTGTCCCTGCCCCTGCCCCTGTCCCTGTCCCTGTCCCCTGTCTGTGGCCACCAGGAGTTGTCCCTGTCCTTGTCCCTGTCCCTGTCCCTGTCCCTGTCCCTGTCCCCTGTCTGTGGCCACCCGGAGATGTCCCCTTGTCCCTGTCCCATCCCTGTCCCTGTCCTCTGTCCCCTGCCCCTGTCCCTGTCCCTGTCCCTGTCCCCTGTCTGTGGCCACCAGGAGCTGTCCCTGTCCCTGTCCCCTGTCCCTGTCCCTGTCCCCTGTCCCTGTCCCTGTCCCTGTCCCCTCTCTGTGGCCACCAGGAGCTGGCGGGAGGGGACCCGGGGACAGCTCTTTGTGGCCAGCGGGGCCATCCAGCGGCAGCTCCCAGTGCTCCCAGTACTCCCCGTCCCTCCCAGTCCCTCCCAGTCCCTCCCAGTCCCGCCTGACTGTCGCTCTGCTGTCCCCAAAGTGCCACCTGCTGAGGGGACGTGCGGGCGGGCTCGTGTTCCCAACCCCGGGGTGGCTTCCCCGGGCCCATCCTGGGATTTCTGTTTTCCTGGGAATTCTGCTTCCCTGGAATTCCGTTTCCCAGGATTTCTATTTCCAGGGAATTCTGTTTCCCTGGATTTCTGTCTCCCGGGGCTTCTGTTTTCCGGGATTTCTGTTTCCCAGGAATTTTGTTCCATGAAATTATATTTTCCAAAATTCTGTTTCCCGAGATTTCAGCTTTCCTGGGAATTCTGTTTCCACCTTTAAACCCCGGCCCCAATCCCACCGCCTGGCACTGCACCACACTGGGGCCTCGCTCCCAGAAATATTCCCAAATTTTGGATCCGCTGATCCCCCTCCAGGGGCTTTCCCACAGGTCCCGGGACAGCTTCCCAAAATTTGGGGTGAAAGGTTTGGCGTCGGTCACTGCAGCCACCCCGGAGCCAGGAGCGGCTGGGATTAATTAATGGATGAATCCAATGAGGAGATTTTCATCCAGGTGCCTCCGAGATAAGAGATCCCAAACCCTCGCTCCAACTCCGCCCCACGGGAAAAACCATCCCAAAGCGGAGATAATCCCACTCCAGATCTCCTTCCCCGCCTCCGGAAACCCCAAAAGGCTCCGGGAAATTTTTTGGGGCGGATTTGTGGTGAGGGAAAAATGGGGCAGGGCCCTAAACCCGCCCTGGAGAGCAGCTGGAGCGGGGGAAAGGAATGGCACGAGGGGAAGCACATCCCAAATCCCAGCCCTGCTTCCCGAACGTCATCCCAAATCCCAGCCCTGCTTCCCAAATCTCATCCCAAATCCCAGCCCTGCCTAAGAACATCCCAAATCCCAGCCCTGCTTCCCAAATCTCATCCCAAAACCCAGCCCTGCCTCAGAACATCCCAAATCCCAGCCCTGCTTCCCAAACCACATCCCAAATCCCAGCCCTGCCTAAGAACATCCCAAATCCCAGCCCTGCTTCCCGAACGTCATCCCAAATCCCAGCCCTGCCTAAGAACATCCCAAATCCCAGCCCTGCTTCCCAAACCACATCCCAAATCCCAGCCCTGCCTAAGAACATCCCAAATCCCAGCCCTGCTTCCCAAATCTCATCCCAAATCCCAGCCCTGCCTAAGAACATCCCAAATCCCAGCCCTGCTTCCCAAATCTCATCCCAAAACCCAGCCCTGCCTAAGAACATCCCAAATCCCAGCCCTGCTTCCCAAATCTCATCCCAAATCCCAGCCCTGCCTCAGAACATCCCAAATCCCAGCCCTGCTTCCCAAATCTCATCCCAAATCCCAGCCCTGCCTAAGAACATCCCAAATCCCAGCCCTGCTTCCCAAATCTCATCCCAAATCCCAGCCCTGCCTAAGAACATCCCAAATCCCAGCCCTGCTTCCCAAATCTCATCCCAAAACCCAGCCCTGCCTAAGAACATCCCAAATCCCAGCCCTGCTTCCCAAATCTCATCCCAAATCCCAGCCCTGCCTAAGAACATCCCAAATCCCAGCCCTGCTTCCCAAATCTCATCCCAAAACCCAGCCCTGCCTAAGAACATCCCAAATCCCAGCCCTGCTTCCCGAACGTCATCCCAAATCCCAGCCCTGCCTAAGAACATCCCAAATCCCAGCCCTGCTTCCCAAATCTCATCCCAAATCCCAGCCCTGCCTAAGAACATCCCAAATCCCAGCCCTGCTTCCCAAATCTCATCCCAAATCCCAGCCCTGCCTAAGAACATCCCAAATCCCAGCCCTGCTTCCCAAATCTCATCCCAAAACCCAGCCCTGCCTAAGAACATCCCAAATCCCAGCCCTGCTTCCCAAATCTCATCCCAAATCCCAGCCCTGCCTAAGAACATCCCAAATCCCAGCCCTGCTTCCCAAATCTCATCCCAAATCCCAGCCCTGCCTAAGAACATCCCAAATCCCAGCCCTGCTTCCCAAATCTCATCCCAAAACCCAGCCCTGCCTAAGAACATCCCAAATCCCAGCCCTGCTTCCCAAATCTCATCCCAAAACCTAGCCCTGCCTAAGAACATCCCAAATCCCAGCCCTGCTTCCCAAATCTCATCCCAAATCCCAGCCCTGCCTCAGAACATCCCAAATCCCAGCCCTGCTTCCCAAATCTCATCCCAAAACCCAGCCCTGCCTAAGAACATCCCAAATCCCAGCCCTGCTTCCCAAATCTCATCCCAAATCCCAGCCCTGCCTAAGAACATCCCAAATCCCAGCCCTGCTTCCCAAATCTCATCCCAAAACCCAGCCCTGCCTAAGAACATCCCAAATCCCAGCCCTGCTTCCCAAATCTCATCCCAAAACCCAGCCCTGCCTAAGAACATCCCAAATCCCAGCCCTGCTTCCCGAACGTCATCCCAAATCCCAGCCCTGCCTAAGAACATCCCAAATCCCAGCCCTGCTTCCCAAATCTCATCCCAAATCCCAGCCCTGCCTAAGAACATCCCAAATCCCAGCCCTGCTTCCCAAATCTCATCCCAAAACCCAGCCCTGCCTAAGAACATCCCAAATCCCAGCCCTGCTTCCCAAATCTCATCCCAAATCCCAGCCCTGCTTCCCAAATCTCATCCCAAATCCCAGCCCTGCCTAAGAACATCCCAAATCCCAGCCCTGCTTCCCAAATCTCATCCCAAATCCCAGCCCTGCCTAAGAACATCCCAAATCCCAGCCCTGCTTCCCAAATCTCATCCCAAAACCCAGCCCTGCCTAAGAACATCCCAAATCCCAGCCCTGCTTCCCAAATCTCATCCCAAATCCCAGCCCTGCCTAAGAACATCCCAAATCCCAGCCCTGCTTCCCAAATCTCATCCCAAATCCCAGCCCTGCTTCCCAAATCTCATCCCAAATCCCAGCCCTGCTTCCCAAATCTCATCCCAAATCCCAGCCCTGCTTCCCAAATCTCATCCCAAATCCCAGCCCTGCTTCCCAAATCTCATCCCAAAACCCAGCCCTGCCTAAGAACATCCCAAATCCCAGCCCTGCTTCCCAAATCTCATCCCAAATCCCAGCCCTGCTTCCCAAATCTCATCCCAAAACCCAGCCCTGCCTAAGAACATCCCAAATCCCAGCCCTGCTTCCCGAATCTCATCCCAAATCCCAGCCCTGCCTAAGAACATCCCAAATCCCAGCCCTGCTTCCCAAATCTCATCCCAAATCCCAGCCCTGCCTAAGAACATCCCAAATCCCAGCCCTGCTTCCCAAATCTCATCCCAAATCCCAGCCCTGCTTCCCAGAGCACATCCCGAGAGCCCCGGGCCGGAGCCGGGGCTGTCCCCAAATCGCCCCCCAAGGCCGGCCCGGCTCCAGCCCTGCCCGGTGCCCGCCGGTGCCCAAAGCCCCGCAGCCGGCGCTCCCCGAGCGGCGTCCGAGCCCCGGAGGTGCCGGGAGGGCGGAGGGGTCCCGGGAGCGCGGGGAGGAGCCCCCGGCACCGCGGGAGCGGAGTCCCGGGCTCGGGTCGCTGTCGCAGGTCGCGGCTGCCATCGCGCTGCGAGGGTCGGGACTGTCCCGGCCTGCGGGGACCGGCGGTGGCCGCGTGTCCCGAGCGGCCGCGACAGCGAGTCCGGGGCCACTGTCGCCATCCAGCCGGGGTCACCTCCGGCAGCTCCCGCAGAGCCGCTGCTCCGGCTTTCCACGCTCGTGCCCGGACGGGATTCCCGAATGCGCCCCCGAGCATCGAACCCGCCCCCGTGTGACTCTCAGGCGGAAAAGAAAGTGAAAGAACTTTTCCCTTTGTAGAGAAAGTGAAAGTGTTGGGGGGCACAGCTGGACACCCCCGTCCCCCAAAGCCTCCCCACCCTTCCCTGCAGACCCCTCACCCTCTGCTTCCTCCACCCTGGGGTTCCCCCAACCCGTTCCCTGCTCAGGTGCCCCCCTGATCATCAATGGGGGGTTGTGAAATTGAGGGATTAATGGAAGCAAATGGAAACGAAGAGAGGAAAAAGTCCCTGGGGGTGTGTGTGGGCACAGACCCAGAGACCCTTGGAATCTGCCTTTGGGGTGCCTCCCCCAAAGCAGCAGCACATTTTGGGGGCTGTGCTGGGTCCTGGATCACCCCAAAATCTGAGGTACCCAGGGCAGGAGCTGTGACCCATGGGGCCTGCCCAGCCACTGCCCATCCCTGGCAACCCCCTTCCCCTGGGACCCCAATCAAGGCACCCCCATTCCTTCTGTCCCCCTTGCCTTGGGACCCCCATCCCAGGACTGCCTTTCCCGAGGGTCTCCATGACACCAGACCCCCATCCCAAAGGAAATCCCCTGCCCAAAATTCCATCCCCTACAATCCCTCTTTTTACCCGGAATCTTCATTCCCACAGGACCCTCCAGTCCCACAGGACCCCCCATTCCCTTGGCATCCTTATCCTTGGAACCCCCCATTCCCCTGGGACTCCCACCCCTGGCTCCCCACACCCTCTGTGCTCCCCACTCCTGGGAATTCCACGTGCCACCTTGTGCCACTCAGCCTCGTCCCCAGCCTGTCCCAAGTTTGTGGCCACCCTGCCCCCACCAAGAGCCACCACCACGTGGGGATGAGATGTAAATTCTCTTCCTTCCCCTTTATCTCAAGAGCCGCCAGCCAGGGGACAGGTGGCCCTGGCAGCGAGTGACAGCCAGTGCCCATGGCCGGGGACACCGGGATGGCCGGGAAGGTGGCGCTGCTCCTGTGGGGTGAGTGCCCCGGGCACGGGCCTGACGCCCCAGGGATGGGCCCTGGTGAGGCAGAGACCGGTGGGGAGGGGGCACAGGGGGGGGCTGTGGGGTCCCCTGAGGTCCCCAAGGCCAGCAGAGCCAGTGAGGGACAGAACCAGTGCCCCCCCCCCCCAGTGTGACCGGGGTTGTGGGGACAGGGACAAGAGCACAGGAATGGGACGGAGATGTGGGGACAAGGATTTGGGGACAGCCATGTGGGGACAGGGATGTGGGGTTTGGCTCCACGGAGCTGGGGCAGCTGTGGGCACAGGGACAGGGGGACAGGGATGGGGGACAAGCACCATGGGGATGTGGCCGTGGAGCTGCTGAGGGGAACCTGTGCCAGCACGGGGTGGTAGTGGTGTCGCTGTCCCCGAGGTGTCCATGCCACCCGGACGTGGATCGTGGGTGGCTGTGACACAGAGCTGTCCCCTGGGAACCTCTCCAGACCTGTTGGGGACTGTCCCCGAGCGCTTTCCCACAAGAAACGGCGTCCCCATGGGGACAGCTCGGGGACAGCCCCACACCCCGCCCCCGGGTGCCACTGTCCCCACGGTGCCACCCCCACCCAGCCCTGTCCCTTCTCCCTTCCAGCCCAGACCCTCGGCCTCGCTGGTGAGTCCTCGGGGGATGCCATGTCCCCACCTCGCTGTCCCCAGCCCCGGGCTGTCCCTGGCAGGCTGGTGTCCCCTGTCACCCGCAGGTGCCCAGACCACCCAGCTCCTCGTGCAGCCCCCCTGGACACCGGCGGTGCTGTGGGACCAGGTGACACTGACCTGCCAGGGCTCGGGCACCGCCGGTGCCACCACCTGGTACAAGGACGGGCGGCGCTGGGGGCAGGATGGACGTGACAGATTCCTTGTCACTGAGAGTGGCACCTACACGTGTGACAGACCCAGGACAGGGTTCAGTTCCCAAGTGACAGTCTTAAATGGTGAGAGAGGTTTGGGTGTCCACCCCCAGCACCCGCTGGGACCCTGAGGGCTCAGGGTGGGCTCAGCTCCATGGGTCACCCCCTGGTGTGACCTGAGCCTGTCCCCTGCTCTGGGGATATCCCAGAGCATCCCAGTGTGGGAGATAACTCGTGCTGGAATTGGGGATCCCTGGTGTGAACCAAGCGGGGCGTCCCAGTGACAAGGGGTCTGACAGGTCCCCCCTGTCCCACAGAGTATCTGGTGCTGCAGGTGCCAGCACGGGCACTGCTGGAGGGGGACACGGTGACGCTGCACTGCCGGAGCTGGAAGAAAAATTTGGTCACCTCGGTGTCCTTCTACCGCGATAGGAAGGAACTGAGGAGGGTCGGCAGAGGGACCAAGCTGTCCCTGTCCCCTCTGAGGCTGCACCACAGCGGTCACTACAGCTGCAGGGAACAGATGGGAATATCGGCGTGGGAGAACTCTGTGGCGGTCAAAGTGACAGTGCAGGGTGAGCACCCCACAGCCGGCACCCTGACACCCCCACAGCCCCTCCCCAGGGACTTGGGGTCTCAAATCCCCCTCCCCTCTCCTTCCCAGAGCTCTTCTCGGTGCCGGTGCTGGAGGGTCCCCCCGAGCTCACCGAGGGGTCTCCCCTCAATCTCAGCTGCCTCAGCACCCCCAGCCCCCTGCGGCCCCCAGCCCCCCTCCTCTACAGCTTCTACCGGGATGGGAAGAGGGTGGGGGGCCCGCAGGGGTCCCCGCAGCTCCTGGTGCCCGCCGTGGGGCTCTCCCACTCGGGGAATTACAGCTGCCAGGTGAGCTCTGAGGAGGGGACCGTGTGGAAGAGCAGCGCCCAGCTCGGCGTCACGGTGCGCAGTGAGTGCGGGGATGGGCACGGGGAGCCCCGAGAGCCCCCACGGGACCCCAAACTGGTTGGGGAAACCCCGCCCTGCCTGAGGACCCCCAGCCCACCGAGTCCCCCCTTCCTTTCCGGGACCCGTCCCTCGTCCCCCAGCCACGACTCGGTGCTTCCATCCATCCCCGACACCTTTTCCGTGTCCCCCCATTGCTGCCCGGGACCTTCCATCCCTGTCAAGGGTCCCTCCATCCTTGCTCGACTCTCACCCGCGTCCGCCCAACCCTCTCTGATCTCCCCACACGGTCCCCAGGTCACCCCATCCCTGTCTGGGTCCCCTCACCGCTCCCCGGTGTCCCCCTCATCCCTCTCCTGGTGTCCCCTCCCTGAACACCCGATCCTTCCTTGGGGTCCCTTTCCAGGCACCCCCCAATCCTTGCGCCCCTTCTCCCTCACTGTGGTCCCCCCTGCCCCTCCCCGGGTCCCTCACTGTCCCCTTGTGTCCCCTCCCTCCCGCAGGGGTCCCACCCTCGGGGGTGTCCCTGTCGGTTCAGCCCCCCGGAGGACAGGTGGCACTGGGGGACAGCCTGGTGATGAGCTGCACGGTGACCATGGGGACAGGTCCCCTGTCCTTCTCCTGGCACCGGGAGGGCTCGGGGGCAACGCTGGGCACCAGCCCCCGCCTGGAGCTGCGGCACGTTGGGGACAATGACAGCGGCCACTACCAGTGCCGGGTCAGCGACGGTGAAAGCGTGGCCCAGAGTGTCCCCCTGAATGTCACTGTCCTGGGTGAGCGGGACCCTCGGGCTGGGGGTGACCCCACCCACAGCATCCCCATCCTCCCCGGCCACGTGCCAGCCCTGTCTGTGTCCCCGCAGTGCCCGTGGCCAATGCCACCATCACCCCCGGTCCCCCGGCACTCCAGGTGCGCCCAGGTGACCCCGTGACCCTGCGCTGCTCGGTGCAGGTGGGCTCAGCCCCTGTCACCTTCACCTGGCTGCACAATGGGCAGGAGCTGGCCCGGGGTCCCCTCCTGGAGCTTGGGGACGTCGATGTGGGACATTCGGGCACCTACCAGTGCATGGCCACCAACCAGGTGGGACAGGACGGACACCGCGTGTTCCGGGCACTCAGCCCAGAGCTGGCCCTGGAGGTGACACCGTGGGGACACGGCGACACAGGTGACGTCACTCGGGGATCACTGTGGGGAGCTCGGACCGCCGGGTTTGTCCCCGATGGTGACACAGAGGGACAGGGCACAGCTGGCATCACCCAAAGTCACTGTGAGGTCCAGGACCCCCGGATGACCCCAAAGTGTCCCCTTTGTCCCCAGCAGTGGCCGCAGGGGTTGGCGGGTCCCTCCTGTCCCTGGTCCTGCTCGTGGGTGCCATGGTGGGCTGGCACCGGTGCCACCGCCAGGGTGGGTGACAATGGGGGGCACAGGGGTGGCGGGATGGCCCCTGGAGTTGGGGACAATGGGGTGACACCCACAGACCCTAAATTGAGACCTCGGCTGAGGATCCTGGGGGATTTGGAGACATTTTGGGGACATCTCAGGGTGCTCCTGGGGCATTTCAGGAGGATTTGGGGGCGTCTGGGGGTGTTTTGGGGTCCCGGGGGGGGGTTTGGGGTTGCAGTGGGGTTGGGATTTCAAAGAAATGTTGTGTATTTTGGGGCTTTTTGTGGGGTCCTGGGGGATTTTGGGGTCCCGAGAGGGTTTTGGGGGTTGCAGGGGGGTTGGGATTTCAAAGACTTTTGGGTATTTTGGAGCTTTTTGGGGTTCCGGGGGTTTTCAGGGGGATCCCAACCCCGGTGACCCCATTGTCACCCCATTGTCACCCTCCCACACTTTTCCTTGCAGCCCCCAGGACACCCCAGGACAGGTGAGTGTGGGAAGGGCCCGGGGGTGTCCCCATGTCCCCAAACGTCACCTTGAGGCCACCCCATTGTCCCCATTGTCCCCACAGGACCCCCCCGGCTCCCCCCGAGGTGGGGGAGGTGCTCTACAGCCAGGTGGTGCCCACCAAGAGGGCAGGGGGTGAGTGTGGGGGTGGGGACAAGGACCTGACACCCGGGGGTGGCACCGGGGGTGGCACTGGGTCCCCAAATGCCACCCCCCAGGGAGCTGCCAGGTCCCCAAACGCCACCCAGGGGACAGCGGTGACATCGATGAAAATATGCTGTGACACTGGGGGTGGCACTGGGGGATACTGGGGGACACTGGGTGGCACTGGGTGACACTGGGAGACATCAGGTGGCAGTGGGTGACACTGGGATGGCACTGGGGTTGGCACTGGAAAATACTGTGTGACACTGGGGATGGCACTGGGGGTGGCACTGGGGGTGGCACACGGTCCCCAAATGCCACCCAGGACACAAGGGATAAGAGCGGGGTTGGGGACAGGGAGGTGGCACCCGTGCGTGGCACTGGGTGGCAGCAGTGTCTCCTGTAGGGTCCCCAAGTGCCACCCCCGAGGGCCCCCAGGTGACGTACGCTGAGCTGCCAGGACCGCGGTGGCACCCAGGGGACAGCGGTGACTACGAGAACGTGCTGTGACACCGGGGTGACACTGGGTGGCACTGGGGGGTGGCACTGGGTGACGCTGAGTCCTCAAGTGCCACCCCTGGGAAGCTGCCAGGTCCCCAAATGCCACCCAGGGGACAGCGGTGACATGCACGAGAACGTGCTGTGACACTGGGGATGGCACTGGGTGACACTGGGGATGCTGAGGTGACACTGGGTGGCACTGGGGTGACACTGGGAGCACCGGGGATGCTGAGGTGACACTGGGGACACTGGGGTGACACAGGGGCACTGGTTGGTACCGGGGACTCTGAGGTGACACTGGGGACACTGGGTGACACTGAGGTGACACTGGGGGCACTGGGTGACCCTGGGGATGCTGAGGTGACCCTGGGGACACTGAGGTGACACTGAGGTGACACTGGGGACGCCCACACACGTGTGTCACTTCATCCCGTGGGTGCCCACCCTGCCCGTGGCCACCGGGACCTGTCCCTGTCCCCTCCCTGTGGTCACCGGGAGCTGCCGAGGGGTGTTGGGGACAGCCCTGGGGGACACGGGGGTGTCCCCGGGGGGAGCGGGGTTGGGGGCAGGAGTTTCTGGATTTTTTTTTTCCTTCCCGTTTTCCCTTTCGGTGGACAATAAACGCAATTAATTCCCAAAAACCGAGTCCGTTCTGCCCTTGAGCGACCCCAAATCCCAACCCAGCCCCTCCCCCCGGGCTGGGGGAGCACCCCAAGGGGGTCCTGGGGGTTTTGGGGGGTTCCAGGGTTGATCCCAACCTCCTCCCCGTTGAGTTCTGGGGCTTTTTCCTCCTTTTTCCCCCCGCCCCGGTGAGGACATGATGGGGACACGAGGGGGACATGGGGACACCGGGGTGACCTGCGGCCGTGAGGGGCTGGGACCCCAAAATCTGGGACCCCAAAATCCGGGATGTCCAAGCCCTGGGATCCCAAAATTTGAGACCTGAGGGACCGGGACCCCCAAAATTTGGGATGAGGGTCCCAGTCACGGTTCCCGGTCCATGGAGAGGTCCCTGCCGCTGGTCCCGGTCCCCGGTCCCGGTCACTCTTCCCGGTCCATGTTCCCAGTTCTGTTCCCGGTCCCAGTTCCTACCCCAGCTCCCAGTTCCCGTTCCCGTTCCCCAGTCCCTGTTCCCAGCCCCGGTCCCCGAACCCGGTCTCAGTTCCCAGTCCCGGTTCCTGATCCCGACCCTGCTCCCCCTCCCGATACTGTTCCCCGATCCCGTTCCCGTCCCTGTTCCCGATCCCGTTCCTGTTCCCCCGTTCCTGTCCCTGCTCCCGATCCCGTTCCTGTTCCCCTGTTCCTGTCCCCGTTCCTTTTCCCTTTCTTGTCCCTGTTCCTGTTCCCACTCCACTCCCGTTCCCGCTCCCGCTCCCGTTCCCGCTCCCTATCGCGTTCCCGTTCCCGCTCCCGCCTCCGTTCCCGCTCCCGTTCCGGGTTTTCCGGGTGGGCGGGGCCGGCGGGGAGGGGCGTGTCCCCCGGGGCGGGAAGGGGCGTGTCCCCAGGACAGCGCCCCCTGGCGGCGGAGGGCGGAGCGGGCCAAGATGGCGGCGGAGCCGGGCCCGGGCCCGGGGCCCGACCCGGAGCTGGAGGAGCTGCTGGAGAGTGAGGGGGGGCCCTGGAGTGAGGGGGGACCGGAGGGGCCCGGGGGTCGTTGCGGTGCGGGGGGGGGCTGCGCGGCACTGGGAACAGTGGCGGTCATGGGGTGCGGTGGAGGTCGGGGGTCATTGGGGTGAAAGGGAGCGGGAGGGGCTGGGGGTCGTGAGGGGCTGAGGGGGTCATTGGGGTTTGGGGGGTTCGTGAGGGGCTTGGGGGGTTCGTGGGAGGCTGAGGGGTCATTGGAGTTTGGGGGGTTCATGGGGAGCTGGGGGATCATTGGGGTTTGGGGGGTTCATGGGGGGCTGGGGGGTCACTGGGGTTTGGAGGGTTCATGAGGGGCTGGGGGTTCAGGGGGGGCTGGGGGGTCATTGGGGTTTGGAGGGTTCATGAGGGGCTGGGGGTTCAGGGGGGGCTGGGGGGTCATTGGGGTTTGGGGGGGTTCATGAGGGGCTGGGGGTTCAGGGGGGGCTGGGGGGTCATTGGGGTTTGGAGGGTTCATGAGGGGCTGGGGGTTCAGGGGGGGCTGGGGGGTCATTGGGGTTTGGGGGGGTTCATGAGGGGCTGGGGGTTCAGGGGGGGCTGGGGGGTCATTGGGGTTTGGGGGGGTTCATGGGGGGCTGGGGGTTCATGGGGGGCTGGGGGGTCATTGGGGTTTGGGGGGTTCATGGGGGGCTGGGGGAGTTTGTGGGGTACTGGGGGTTCCAGGGGTTATTGGGGTCGGGGGGACCTGGGGGTTATTGTGGTGAGGGGTGTTGGGAGGGGCTGGATGGATTATTGGGGTGCAGGGGAACTGGGGGGGGTCACTGGAGTACAGAGGGTCTGGGGGCTATTGGGTACAAGGGGATGAGGGTTTGGGGGCGCAGTTTTGGGGTACAATTACTGGGGTGAAGTTACTGGGGTGCCATGATTTATGGGAATTATTGGGGTGCAGTTTTGGGGTACAGTTACTGGGGTGAAGTTACTGGGGTGCCATGATTTATGGGAATTATTGGGGTGCAGTTTTGGTTTACAGTTACTGGGGTGAAGTTACTGGGGCGCCATGATTTATGGGAATTATTGGGGTGCAGTTCTGGGGTACAGTTACTGGGGTGCCATGATTTATGGGAATTATTGGGGTGCAGTTTTGGTTTACAGTTACTGGGGTGAAGTTACTGGGGTGCCATGATTTATGGGAATTATTGGGGTGCAGTTCTGGGGTACAGTTACTGGGGTGCCATGATTTATGGGAATTATTGGGGTGCAGTTTTGGGGTACAGTTACTGGGGTGAAGTTACTGGGGTGCCATGATTTATGGGAATTATTGGGGTGCAGTTTTGGGGTACAGTTACTGGGGTGAAGTTACTGGGGTGCCATGATTTATGGGAATTATTGGGGTGCAGTTTTGGTTTACAGTTACTGGGGTGAAGTTACTGGAGCGCCATGATTTATGGGAATTATTGGGGTGCAGTTCTGGGGTACAGTTACTGGGGTGAAGTTACTGGGGCACCATGATTTATGGGAATTATTGGGGTGCAGTTTTGGTTTACAGTTATTGGGGTGAAGTTACTGGGGTGCCATGATTTATGGGAATTATTGGGGTGCAGTTTTGGTTTACAGTTATTGGGGTGAAGTTACTGGGGTGCCATGATTTATGGGAATTATTGGGGTGCAGTTTTGGTTTACAGTTATTGGGGTGAAGTTACTGGGGCGCCATGATTTATGGGAATTATTGGGGTGCAGTTCTGGGGTACAGTTACTGGCATACACCTTTCAGTTACAGTCACCCGGTGTCCGTGACCATGTGGGGTGCACAACCCCCTTTTCCCACCCCTTTTTTGGGGTCCCCTGACCCCGTTCCCCCCCAGGTGCCCTGGATGACTTCGAGCGCAGCTGCCCCGCTCCCCCTCCCAGCTCCTCGTCCCCCCCGTCCCCTTCTCCTTCCTCCGCCGCCGACTCCGCCAAGGTGGGGCCCCCCCAAAATCCCGTTGTGCCCCGTTGTGGGGCCGTGCGGCCGCGCTGACCCCGTGTGCAGGGCTCGCTCTTCTCCTCGCAGGAGAGATTCTTCCAGGAGCTCTTTGAGGGCGAGCTGGCGGCGCAGGCGGCGGCCGAGTTCCAGGAGGCCATGCAGGAGCTGGCCCGGCAGGAGCCCCAGCTCGTGGAGCAGTTCCAGAAGCTCTCAGAAGCTGCTGGAAAAGTTGGTGGGTGAGGTGGGAATGTGGGGATCCCCACCCCGGAGCAGCCCTGGGCACCTTGTGCTTGTGTCTGGTCCCCTCCCTGGTTCCTGCTCCCTGTCCCTGTTTCCCATCCCTCTTCCTGATCCCAGTCTGTGTTCCTCGTTCCTGTTCCTGCTCCCTGTCCCTATTCCCAGTCCCTGTTCCTGTTCCCAGTCTCTGTTCCCTGTTCCTGTTCTTGTTCCCAGTCCCGGTTCCCGGTCCATGGAGGGGTCCCAGTCCCTGTTCCCCGTCCTGTCCCCACTCCCAGTCCCTGTCCCTGTTCCCTGTTCCCTGTTCCTGATCCCAGTCCCTGTTACCTGTTCCCAGTCCCTGTTCCTGGTCCATGGAGGGGTCCCAGTCCCTGTTCCCTGTCCTGTCCCCACTCCCAGTCCCTGTCCCTGTTCCCTGTTCCCTGTTCCTGATCCCTGTCCCTGTTCCCTGTTCCTGATCCCAGTCCCTGTTACCTGTTCCCAGTCCCTGTTCCTGGTCCATGGAGGGCTCCCAGTCCCTGTCCCCAGTCCCTGTTCCCATTCCCAGTCCCTGTCCCTGTTCCCAGTGCCTGTTCCCAGTGCCTGTTCCCAGTCCCCATTCCCAGTCCCTGTTCCTGGTCCATGGAGGGCTCCCAGTCCCTGTCTACAGTCCCTGTCCCCATTCCCAGTCCCTGTCCCCATTCCCAGTCCCCATTCCCAGTCCCTGTTCCTGGTCCATGGAGGGCTCCCAGTCCCTGTTGTCACCCCGTGTTGTCACCACCCAGATCCACCCCAGCACCTTCCGTGTTTCTGGAATTTGGGGATCCCCACTTGGGCTCGGGGCTGTGGGCGTCTCTGGGTGCTGTGGGGTACTGAGAATCTTCCTGGGAACCCAGCAGGACCCCCCATTATTCCCATTATGCCCCATTCCCACCCCATTCCCAATCCCATTCCCACTCCTGGGATCCCCGTTTGGGATCAAGATCTCCGAGACAAGACCCCATTGGGCTCCCCAGTGTCGCCCCATTCCCAATCCCATTTGGAATTGTTCCCCCCCATTCAGGATGGGGGATGACACCCCCATTATTCCCATTGTCCCCAGTCCCATTGTTCCCATTATCCCCCTTCCCAACCCCGCAGGCAGCGACGCCGCCTCGCAGCAGGAATTCACCTCCTGCCTCAAGGAGACCCTGAGCGGGCTGGCCAAGAATGCCAATGACATCCAGGTATTCCCAGCCCTCCCTGGGATCCTGGGGGGCTCTCCCGGCATCCCGGGGGCCTCACGGGGGTCCCGGGGATCCCACAGAATTCCCCAGGCTCGGAGGAGGAGCTGGCAAAGGCCCTGGAGGGGCTGGGGCTGGAGGAGGGCGGCGGGGACGGCGTCCTGCCCGTCATGCGCAGCATCATGGAGTCCCTGCTGTCCAAGGACGTGCTCTACCCTTCCCTCAAGGAGATCACCGAGAAGGTGGGACCTCAAAAAAAACCGGGAGGGCACCCCAAAAAACCTAAGGGTTTCCCCAAAAGTCTGGGAGTGTCCCCAGAAACCTGGGGTTGTCCCTTGGGGCATGGGAAATGTGTAGGGGTTGTGGGGACATCGTGCAGTCCCTGCTGTTCTGGGGTGTGCTCTGCCCCTCCCTCCACGGAGAAGGTGGGACCCCAAAAAATGGGGAGGGGACCCCAAAAAGCGAGAGGGGTCCCCAAAACCCTAGGGAGGGTCCCTGAAATCTTGGAGGGTTCCTTTGGGGTGTGGGAAACTCAGGAGACTTGTGGGGGTATCATGGAGTCCCTGCTGTCCAAGGATGTGGTCTACCCTTCTCTCAAGGACATCACCGAGAAGATGGGACCCCAAAAACCAGAGGGGATCTCAAAAATCCGAGAGGGGACCCCAGAAAAATGGGGAGAGTCCTGTTATGCCTAAAATGGGGAGAAGCTTCCCAAAAACCTGGGGTGCCCTTCTGTTCCCAGGGTCTGTCTGCATCACTCTCAAGGTGTCCCCGTCCCTTTTGGGGTGTATTGGCAGGTCCCTTCTGTTCCCTGGCTCTGTCCCCAGGGTCCCTCCTGTCCCCAGGGTCTGTCCCTGTCACCCCCAGGATGTTACTGTCCCTTCTGGGCTCTCTTGGGGGGGTCTCTTCTGTCTCTGAGGGTCCCTGCTGTCCCCAAGGTCTGTCCTTGTCACCCCCAGGGCTGTACTGGGACATCTCCCCCTTTTCTCCGGGATACTGGGGCTCCATCAAGGGTCTCATGGGGATCCCTCATGGGTTCACACAGTGTCCCCTGGCTGTCCCCTGGCTGTCCCCTGACTGTCCCCTGGCTGCCCCCAGTACCCGGAGTGGCTCCAGCAGCACGAGGGGTCCCTGTCCCCGGAGCAGCGGGAGCGGTTCCGGGCGCAGCAGGGGCTGGGATTTGGGGGTTCCCTGGTGTCCCCTGACTGTCCCCTGGCTGTCCCCTGGTGTCCCCTGACTGTCCCCTGGCTGTCCCCAGTACCCGGAGTGGCTCCAGCAGCACGAGGGGTCCCTGTCCCCGGAGCAGCGGGAGCGGTTCCGGGCGCAGCAGGCGCTGATGCTCCGGATCTGCTCGGAGCTGGAGCGGGAGCGGCCGGAGGAGCCCGAGGGGCAGCGCCGGGAGCGCTTCGAGACCCTGCTGGACCTGATGCAGCAGGTACGGGGGGGCCGGGGTGACCCCAAAACCGCCCGGCCCTGCCCTGACCCCCTCTGTGTCCCCTCTCCGTGTCCCTGTGTCCCCTCCTTCTGTCCCCTCGCAGCTGCAGGACCTGGGCCACCCCCCCAAGGAGCTGGCGGGGGACACGGTGAGTGTTTGGGGACGCCCCCCTAAAAGGATTTGGGGTCAGCCGAGCTGTTTGGGGGTGACCCCGTAGATTTGGGGTGACCTCATAGATTTGGGGTGATCCTGTAAGAATTTGGGCGATCCCAAAAGTTTTGGGTTGAAGTCAATAGAACTGGGTGATCCCATGAGATAATCATCCCATATAATCCCATAGATTTGGGATGGTCTCAGAAGACTTGGGGTGACCTCATACATTTGGTGTGACCCCATGAATTTGGGGTCACTCCACAGAATCGGGGTGATCCCATAAGATTTGGGGTGACCCCATAGAATTGGGGTGAACCAATAAAATTTAGGGTGATCCCATAGGATTGGGGCTATCCCAAACGATTTGGGATGACACCGTAAGATTTAGGGTGCTCCCGTAGATCTGGGGTGATCCTGTAGATTTGGGGTGACCCCACAGAGCTGGGGTGACCCCAAAAGACTTGGGGTGACCCTGCCGTGCCCCCCTACAGCCCCCTGGACTCAACCTGGAGCTGCCGGGGGGGGTCACTGGGGAGCAGTGCCGCCTCATGTAGGGGAATTTTGGGGTCCCCGTGCTCCCCCCGGCCTCGTCCGACCCTAAATGAGGATGAAGAGGAGCCCAGGGGGAGGTTGAGACCTCCCCCCCAAAAAATTGGGGTTTTTTTTGGGGGGTGGGGGGCACAGGGACCCCCCCATTTGGGGAGGTGTCTCCCCCTTGTCCCCTCCAGTGTCCCCAATAAAGAGTTGGTGACAGGAGCAGCTCTGCCTGGGAATGGGGATGGGACCCTACAGAAATGGGGTGACCCTATAGGGACATTGGGGGGGATAGGGGACCCTAAACGGGGGTGGCCCTACAATAACACAGGGGACACAAAGCGACCCTACAACAACACTGAGGGTCACAGGGCCACCCTACAACACTGGGGGAGGGGACATGGAGTGACCCTAAACAGGGCTGACCCTACAGTGCCACAGGGTAACACAAAGTGACCCTGCAATAACACTGGGGGAGGACAGTGACCCTAAACACAGGTGACCCTACAACACCAGAGGGTTGTAGCGAACCCACAGTAACACAGGGTGGGACGTGAAGTGACCCCAAACAGGGGTGACCCTACAATAACACAGGGACCCTAAAATAGGGGTGACCCTACAATAACACTGGGGTGACCCTACAGTGACCCTAAACGGGGTGACCCTACAGTGACCCCAAACAGGGGTGACCCTACAATAACACTGTGGAGGACACAGTGACCCTAAACAGGGGTGACCCTACAATAACACAGGGATACAAAGCGACCTTACAATAACACTGGGGTGACCCTACAGTGACCCCAAACGGGGGTGACCCTAAACAGAGGTAACCCTAAACGAGGGTGACCCTACAACACCATAGGAGGACACAAAGAGACCCCAAAAGAACACGGGGGTGACCCTACAGTGACCCCAAACAGGGGTGACCCTACAACAACACGGAGGTGGGAGGGGCGCCGTTCCCATGGCAACGCCGGGGGTGGGGGGGCTCCTCCGTCGCTGTCGCGCAACGGCCGCTGCCGTAAAGCGGCGCCCGCGGTGTCGCAAAAGCGTCGGCCGGTGCCGTCAAGCGAGCCGGCGGGGGCGGCGCGTTAAAGATGGCGGCGGCGGGGCCCGGTGCCGGGGCCGGCGCTGGAGCGGCCGGGGGGACCCGCGGCGGCCAACACTGAGCCCGGCCGCACCCCCCGGCACCGCCCGGGACCCGCCGGGAGTCTCCGGGACACTCGGGTCGGTGCGCGGCCTCCGCGGCCTCCGCTGCCCCCGGTCCGGACGCGGCCCCCGCGGGCTCGGGCCTTGTCCGGCGGCGGGGCGGGGGACGGTGCGGGGAGGACGGGGGGGGTCCCCGAGTGTTTGGGAGGGTTCTGGTGGAGCTTCTGAGTGAGCCCGGGGGGGGATTTGGGGGGCCGTTGAGGATTTGGGGGGGGGATTTTGGGGGGTTTTGGGGGATTTTGGGGAATCCTCGGGGGTTTTGGGGGGTTCTGGGGGAGGCCTTTGAGATTTTTGAGGGGATTTTGGGCGGTCCTTGAGGGTGTTGAGGGTATTTTGCAGGGCCCTTGAGGATTTTAGGGGGTCCTGGGGGAGCCCCTGAGATTTTTGGGGGGCTCCTTGAGGGTTTTGGGAGGTCCTTGGTGATTCCTGTGGATTCCTGAACCTTGGGGGGGGGTCCCTTAGGGGAGGTCCTGAAGTTTTTTGGGTGTCCTGGGAGGATCCTTGAAGCTTTTTGGGAGATCCCTGAGATTTTTAGGGTACTCCCCAAGCTTTTGGTGGGATCCTGAAGGTTTTTTTGGGGGCCGCCCCTGAGGTTGGTGGGGGGGGGGGCGGGGAGGGCTGTGAAGGATTCTGGAGTTTTTTGGGGAGATCCCTGAGATTATTGGGAAGTCCCCAGGGCTTGGAGGGAGTTTCCCAAAAACTGGGAATTCCCAAAAGTTTGGGGTCCCCAGGGATGGAAGGAATTTTTGCAGGACTGGGGGGGGTTCCCCAGAATTTTGGGTCTCTAGGGATTGGGGGGGGGGGGGTGTTCCCCAAAAATCGGGAATATCCATGAATTGAGGAGGAGGGCGCCAGGAATCAGCGAGATCCCCAAAAACTGGGAATTCCCAGGGATCAGGGGGTTCCCAGGAATCTGTGAGGGTTTCTCAGGGATTGGGAAGCTCCCCAAAAATTTGGGATTTTCCAGGGATTGAGGGGACTCTTGGGAATTCCCCGGGAGGGGTTCCCAAAAACTGGGGGGAGGAGTGGATTTCCTCAGGATCAGGGGGATTCCCAAAAATCCAGGGGGATTTCCCAGGGATTGGGTGGGGTTCCCAGGGGTCAGGGGGTCCCCAAATTTGGGGTTCCTGGGCTTTGACCCCGCGCTCCCCCCCAGCTCCAGCCCTGCTGTCCCCAGCACCTGGCACAGGTGAGTACGCCCAGATCCCGCGGGATCTGAGGGAGTTTTGGGGATTTTTGGGATTTCTCCAGGGTTCCCTTGGCTTTGGGAAACTCCTGGGAATGCTCCTGGAGATCTGGGAATGCTCCTGAGGCTCCATCCCAAGGGATCTGGGGGATCCAACCCAAAGGATTTAGGAGCCTTATCCCTGAGGATTTGGGGTTCCATCCCAAGGGATCTGGGGGCTCCATCCCTGAGGATTTGGAGGATCCAACCCAAAGGATTTGGGAGCTTTAATCCCAGAGGATCTGGGGGCTCCATCCCAAGGGATTTGGGGTTCTATCCCAAGGGATTTGGGGGCTCCATCCCAAGGGTTTTGGAGGCTCCATCCTGAGGGATTTGGGGGCTCCAGTCCAGAATCTTGGGCTGCCAGAATGTTGGATTTTTGGGAACATCCAAAATCTGGGAGTGGCTGGAACCAATCCCATGAGGAATTTGGGCTGTGAGGGGTGGACAGGACCATCCCCTGGGACTTTTATCCCAGTTTATCCCAGTTTGGAGGGTCAGCGGGGAGGCGGATCCCAATTCCAGAGGCTCTGGAATGCCCTGGGATATTTTTGGGAGCTGCAGCGTCAGGCTGGGAATGCTGAGCCTGTCCAGATGTGTGCCCAGGCAGCCACGGAATCCCGGGATTTTGGTTTCGTTCCCGGCCATTCCCAGCGAGTTTCCCACCCCCCTCTGGATCTGGGATGGGTTCCCGGCCTTTGGGAGCTTCGTTCCTGGTCCCTCACCTCGAGATGGAAGCAAAAAATTGTGGGATTTGAAGGGGGGAGAGATAATTCCCAGTGCACGCCTTTGGAATTGTGTGGAATTCTGGTGGTGTTCCATGGAGTTCCAGTGGAATTCCAGGGCTCTGCTCTTGCCCATTCCTGTGGGATTGAGGTTTTTTTTTGGGGGGGGGAAGCTTTTGGGACAGCCTGGAAAGATTCCCGAGGAAATTTTGCGTGGGAATGTGTTTAAAAATGGATCTTTCCAATCACAAATGCCTCGGGATCGGCTTTTCCCGGGATGCTGAGCCAGGGGCTGGGTGTTCTGGAGCATTCCCAGGTGGTTTTTCCGTGGAAAACGGGGATTTGGGGAACGCCCACAGTGCCGGGGTGGGCTGGGGACATGGGGAAATTCTGCAGTGGCCGTGGCAGGGCCACTCCAGCCCTGTGTCCCCTTGTCCCCATGTCCCCCTGTCCCCGTGTCCCCGCAGGGATTCCCACGGGAAGCGGTGATGTCGGACAGAGGTGGCAGCATGGACGGCAGGACGGACATCGTCAACGGTGAGGGGACAGCAGAGGGGGACAGCACAGGGGACAGGGACAGCCGGAGGTGATGTCCCTGTGTCCCCAGGCAGCCTGTCCAGCAGTGTGACCCAGGTGACACTGCGATGTCCCCGTGTCCCCAGGCTGCCTGTCCAGCAGTGTGGCCCTGGTGACACTGCGATGTCCCCGTGTCCCCAGGCTGCCTGTCCAGCAGTGTGACCATGGTGACACTGCGATGTCCCCGTGTCCCCAGACTACCTGTCCAGCAGTGTGGCCTTGGTGACACTGCGATGTCCCCGTGTCCCCAGGCTGCCTGTCCAGCAATGTGACCATGGTGACACTGCGATGTCCCCGTGTCCCCAGGCAGTCTGTCCAGCAGCCCTGAGGACATGTCAGCCGAGGAGGGCCGCGAGACATCCTCGGGCATCGAGGTGGAGGCGTCCGACCTGAGCCTGAGCCTGACGGGCGACGACGCCGGGGCCGCCCGGGGCCGCGCCAGCGACAGCGACAGCTCCGGCGACAAGGACAGCGACAGCATGGACGACACCGGCCACTACTCCATCCCCGAGGAGCCGCGACACGACGAGGACGAGGACGACGAGGAGGAGGACGAGGAGGAGCCGCGCGCCCGGCGCAGGGCCCCCCGCAAGCGGCCGCCGCACGAGCGCGACTCGTCGGACGAGGAGCAGGCGCTGGAGGACTGGGTGGCCTCGGAGACGTGGGCTCTGCCCCGGCCTCGCTGGAGAGCGATCCCGGCGCTGCGGCAGCGCCAGCTCGGGGGCTGCTCCCGTTTCGTGGCTCAGGCCTGCGGCGCCCGGCTGTTCGTGCAGAAGTTCCGGCTGCAGCACGGCCTGGAGGGGCACACGGGCTGCGTCAACACGCTGCACTTCAACCAGCGCGGCACGCGCCTGGCCAGCGGCAGCGACGACCTCAAGGTGCTGGTGTGGGACTGGCTGAGGCGCCGGCCCGTGCTGCAGTTCGACAGCGGGCACAAGAGCAACGTCTTCCAGGTGGGGAGAGTCCTGGGGATGGGGTGGGGAGGGATGGGGTGGGGATGGGGTGGGGATGGGGCAGGAATGGGGTGGGGGTGGGGCAGGAATGGTGTGGGGATGGGGCAGGAATGGTGTGGGGGTGGGGCAGGAATGGTGTGGGGATGGTTTTGGAATGGTGTGGGGGTGATGTAGGAATGGTGTGGGGATGGGGCAGGAATGGTGTGGGGATGGTGTAGGAATGGTGTGGGGGTGGGGCAGGAATGGTGTGGGGATGGTGTAGGAATGGTGTGGGGGTGGGGCAGGAATGGTGTGGGGATGGTGTAGGAATGGTGTGGGGGTGGGGCAGGAATGGTGTGGGGATGGTGTAGGAATGGTGTGGGGGTGGGGCAGGAATGGTGTGGGGATGGTGTAGGAATGGTGTGGGGGTGATGTAGGAATGGTGTGGGGATGGTGTAGGAATGGTGTGGGGGTGGGGTAGGAATGGTGTGGGGATGGGGTAGGAATGGTGTGGGGGTGATGTAGGAATGGTGTGGGGATGGTGTAGGAATGGTGTGGGGGTGATGTAGGAATGGTGTGGGGGTGATGTAGGAATGGTGTGGGGATGGTGTAGGAATGGTGTGGGGGTGATGTAGGAATGGGGTGGGGATGGGGCAGGAATGGTGTGGGGATGGGGCAGGAATGGTGTGGGGATGGTGTAGGAATGGTGTGGGGGTGATGTAGGAATGGTGTGGGGGTGATGTAGGAATGGTGTGGGGGTGATGTAGGAATGGTGTGGGGATGGCCAGGGGAGGGATGGGGTGGGTGGGGTCAGGGGCTGGAATCACAAAGGGATGCCCCAGGATCTGTCATCCTGAGGGATCCCAAAGTTCACAGTTGTGTCCTAAACTCTGTCAGACTGAGGGTCCCTGTTTGGGGTGGGACAGGATCCCAGGAAAACCTCACGTGGGAAAGGGTATGATTGGGAAAGGTGTCCCTGGAATGAAGGGATGTGGGAGCAATTGAGATGGGATTGGTCCCCAAATCCCAGAAATGTGCTCTAAAATCCCGATCCCCAGGGATGAGGATGAGGATGAGGATGAGGATGGGGCTGATCCCAGGAAAGCCTCACCTGAGGCTGGGAATGGCTCAGTGGGATCTGATCCCCAAATCCCACGGGTTTGCCCTGGAATTCCCCATCCTGGAGATCCAGCCAGGGTGGACCTGGAGGGATTCCTGGGAGAATTTGGGATAAGGGCCAGGTCACCTGGGAGAGTTTGGGATGATTCCTGGGAGCTGTGAGGGTGATTTTGTGTGAGAGCTTGGGATAAGTGCCAGGATGATTCCCAGAAAAGCCTGGAGACCTGGGGATGGTTCCCAGGAGAAAGTTTGGGATGATTCCTAGGGGGAGCTCAATATGATTGCCAAGGGAACTGGGATGATTCCCATCTGGAATGACTCCTGGGAGATCTGGGGATGATTCCCAGAAGAAAGTTTGGGATAATTCCTGGGAGTGTTTGGGGTGATTCCTGAGAGATTTTGGGATAATTCCTAAGAGAACCAGGGTGATTCTCAGGACAGCTGGGCTGATTCCTTGGCGAACTTGGGACAATTCCCAGAATGATTCCCAGGAGAATTTGGGCTAATTCCAGGCAGAATTCCTGGGAGAGCTGCTGGTCTCTAGGATGATTCCCAGGAAAGCCAGGATGATTCCTGGGAGAGCTCGGGATGGTACCCAGGGGAAAGCTTGGGATGATTCAAGTGAGAGTTTGGGACAATTCCAGGATGATTCCCAGGAGAGTTTGGGATAATCCCGGGCACAATTCTTGGGATGCCTTGGGATGATTCCTGGGGGAGCTGGGATGGTTCCCAGGGTAGAGCTCAGGATGATTCCTGGAAGATTTTGGGATGATTCCCAAGAGAGCTGTGACAATTCCTTCCCCCCATCCCTTTCCCCCTCGCCACCTCCCTGTTCCTCCTCCACCTCCCCTGCGATTGCCCCTTTTTCCCCCTCCCTTTTTCCCACCTTTTCCCTGTTTTCCACGTTTTCCAGGCCAAGTTCCTGCCCAACAGTGGCGACTCCACCCTGGCCATGTGTGCCCGGGACGGGCAAGTGCGCGTGGCCGAGCTCTCGGCCACCCAGTGCTGCCGCAGCACCAAGCGTGTGGCCCAGCACAAGGGAGCCTCCCACAAGGTGAGAGGGGTTTGGGAATGGCAAATCCCGGGATTTGGGGTTTTTGGGAATGGAGGGATACAGCGGGAACGGTGTGGGAGCAGTGGGAGGATTGGGGATGTCACCACACAGGTGACAGAGCTGTCACAGCACTGAGCCCAGCACAAGGGAGCCTCCCACAAGGTGAGAGGGGTTTGGGAATGGCAAATGCCAGGAATCACAAATCCCAGGAATCACAAATCCTGGGAATGACAAATCCTGGGATTTGGGGTTTTTGGGAATGGAGGGACACAGTGGGAGTGGTGGGGGGATGGGTGGGGTCACCGTTGATGTCACCTGCGGGGTCTTGGTGACATTGGGCAGGTGAGTGAGGGGCTCAAGGAGCAGATCCTGCTCATCTGCTCCTTTTCCTGGGGATCTGAGGGTTTTTTGGGAGAAAGGAAGGGATTTTCCCACTTTCTGTGTGCAGCAGAAATCAATTCCCGAATTTTTCAAGGCTTGGATGTGGCATTTGTCACCTGTGATGTCTCCTGCAACCTCACCAGTGACATCACCACCACCACATTTCCATGCTTAGCTCTGTTAAAATCAAGGAATTGTGGGCGTTTTCCCTGGTTTTGGGTGCAAAGAGAACCAATTCCCAAATATTTAAAACGTTGGATGAGACTTGTTGTCCCCTGTGATGTCACATGTAACATCCCAGTGACGTCACCGCACAGGTGAGCGGGGTGGATTCCGCTCAGTTCTATTAAAATCCAGGTTTTTCTGGGAGAGAGGAAAGAATTTTCTGACTTTTTGGGAGCAAAGGGAACAAATTCCCAAATATTTCAAAACCTTGGATGTGGCCATTGTCACCTGTGACGTCACCACACAGGTGAGCGAGCTGGGTTTAGCCACTCAACTCCATTAAAATCCAGGAATTTTTTGGATTTTCCCAGTTTTTGGGTGCAGTTCAAACCCTTGGCTGTGCTCTTGTCCCTATGACATCACCCAGATGATGTCACTCCCAATGATGTCACCCAGATGATGTTGTTCCCAGTGACGTCATTCCTAATGACATCACTCCCAATTACAGAATCCTGATGATGTCACCCCAATGACATACCCAGATGATGTCACCCAGATGATGTCATTCCCAATAACGACATTCCCAATGACATCACCCAGATGATGTCATTCCCAATGATGTAATTCCCAATGACATCACTCCCAATTACATCATCCCAATGATGTAACCCCCATGACATCCCCAGATGATGTCACCCAGATGATGTCATTCCCAATGACACCATCCAGATGATGTCAATCCCAATGATGTCGTTCCCAATGACGTCACCAGATGATGCCATTCCCAATGACACCATCCAGATGATGTCAATCCCAATGATGTCGTTCCCAATGACGTCACCCAGATGATGCCATTCCCAATGATGTCATTCCCAATGACACCATCTGGATGATGTAATTCCCAATTACACCACCTGGATTATGTAATTCCCAATGACGTCACACAGATGATGTCATTCCCAATGACACCACCCAGATGATGTAATTCCCAATGACATCACCCAGATGATGCCATTCCCAATGACATCAGTCTCAATGACGTCACCCAGATGATGCCATTCCCAATGACATTGTTCCCAATGACATCACCCAGATGATGTCATTCTCAATGACGTCACCCAGACGATGCCATTCCCAATGACACCACCCGGATGACATCACCCCGATGTTGTCATTCCCAATGACATCACCCACATGACATCACTGCTGTTCGGGTCAGGAATCCCCAACCTGGGGGTTTTTTCCAGGAGGATTTTCCTGTTTTTTGGGATTTTTGGGAGCTATTCCCACTGGCTTTTTCCCCTTTTTTTTTTTCCCCCCCCCAATCCCAGCTGGCGCTGGAGCCAGACTCGCCCTGCACGTTCCTGTCTGCGGGGGAGGACGCCGTGGTGTTCACCATCGACCTGCGGCAGGACCGGCCGGCCTCGTGAGTGACCGGGAAAAAATGGGAATCCTGAGGGGAAAAATGGGAATTCTGAGGAAAAAGTCAGGAGTTCTGGGGGGAAAAAGGAGGATTTGGGGTGGGAAATGGGGATTCCATCGACCTGAGGCAGGACAGGCCGGCCTTGTGAGTGACCGAAAAAATGGGAATTCTGAGGCGAAAAATGGGAATTCTAAGGGGAAAAATGGGAGTTCTGGGCAAGAAATAGGAATTCTGAGGGAAAAATCAGGAGTTTTTTGGGGAAAAAGGAGGATTTGGGGTGGGAAATGGGGATTCCATCGACCTGAGGCAGGACCGGCCGGCCTCGTGAGTGACCGAAAAAATGGGAATTCTGAGGGGGAAAAAATGGGAATTCTGAGGAAAAAAATGGGAATTCTGAGGGGAAAAATGGGAGTTCTGGGCAAGAAATAGGAATTCTGAGGGAAAAATCAGGAGTTCTGGGGGAAAAAAGGAGGATTTGGGGTGGGAAATGGGGATTCCATCGACCTGAGGCAGGACAGGCCGGCCTCGTGAGTGACCGAAAAAATGGGAATTCTGAGGGGGAAAAATGGGAATTCTGAGGGGAAAAGTGGGAGTTCTGGGCAAGAAATAGGAATTCTGAGGGAAAAATCAGGAGTTTTTTGGGGAAAAAGGAGGATTTGGGGTGGGAAATGGGGATTCCATCGACCTGAGGCAGGACCGGCCGGCCTCGTGAGTGACCGAAAAAATGGGAATCCTGAGGGGAAAAATGGGAAATCTGAGGAAAAAGTCAGGAGTTCTGGGGGGAAAAAGGAGGATTTGGGGTGGGAAATGGGGATTCCATCGACCTGAGGCAGGACAGGCCGGCCTCGTGAGTGACCGAAAAAATGGGAATCCTGAGGGGAAAAAACTGGGAATTCTGAGGGGAAAAAATGGGAATTCTAAGGGGAAAAATGGGAGTTCTGGGCAAGAAATAGGAATTCTGAGGGAAAAATCAGGAGTTCTGGGGGAAAAAAGGAGGATTTGGGGTGGGAAATGGGGATTCCATCGACCTGAGGCAGGACAGGCCGGCCTCATGAGTGACCGAAAAAATGGGAATTCTGAGGGAAAAAATGGGAATTCTGAGGGGGAAAAATGGGAGTTCTGGGCAAGAAATAGGAATTCTGAGGGAAAAATCAGGAGTTTTTGGGGGAAAAAGGAGGATTTGGGGTGGGAAATGGGGATTCCATCGACCGGAGGCAGGACAGGCCGGCCTCATGAGTGACCGAAAAAATGGGAATTCTGAGGGGGAAAAAATGGGAATTCTGAGGGGGAAAAGTGGGAATTCTAAGGGGAAAAATGGGAGTTCTGGGCAAGAAATAGGAATTCTGAGGGAAAAATCAGGAGTTTTTTGGGGAAAAAGGAGGATTTGGGGTGGGAAATGGGGATTCCATCGACCTGCGGCAGGACAGGCCGGCCTCGTGAGTGACTGAAAAAATGGGAATTCTGAGGGAAAAAATGGGAATTCTGAGGGAAAAATTGGGAATGCTTAGTGGGAAATGGGAATCCTGGGTGGGAAATGCAATTTTGTGTTGAAAAAAAGGGAATTTGGGGTGATCTGCAGCAGAACCTGCCTTGTGAGTGCTGGGAGAAAACGGAAATATGATCGGGAAAAATATCCCTGGTTTTCCTGCCAAATCCTTATTTTTTTTCTCAAAAAAGCTCTGTTATTTCTCCAAAATTTTCTGTGCTTTTCCTCAAAATCTCCGTAATTCCCTAAAAAAAAAAAATCCCCCAATTTTTTTTTCCCCCTGGAATCCCCATTGACCTCCACCAAATCCCTGTTTTTTTGAGCCAATTCCTTGGATTTGAGTGGGGGAAATAGTAATTTGAGTTTGTAAAATGGGAATTCTGGGGGAATAAAGGGGAATTCTGGGGGGGTAGAGTGGGGATTTAGGGGGAAAAGCAGAGACTGGGGAAGAAAAGGGGATTTTTTGGGAAATCAGGTTATTTTTGTGGGGAAAATTGCTTGAGTTTTTTTTTTTTGGAAAATGGAGGGGGTTTTTTTTTCAGGAAAATTGGGTAGGTTTTGAGGAGAGGTGAATATTTTTAGGGGAAGAAATGGATTTTTTTTTTTTTTTGGAAATTTGATTTTTTTGGGGGGAGAACTGCTTTTTTTTTATTTTTTAACCAGAGTAATTTTGGGAGAAAACTTTTTTTTTGGGGGGGGGGGGGGGGGCAGTCAGGTTGATTTTTTGAGAAAAACCACTGTTTTTTGAAGAAAACAGGGAAATCTGGGGCAAAACCAGATTAATTTTAGCAGGAAAACCAGGATTTTTTTTATGGGAAAAGCAGGGATTTTTTTTTTTAAGGAAAAGCAGTTTTTCTGTCTGCCTGTATTTTTTCCAAACCTCTGGGCTGTCATTCTGGAGGTTGATCCAGCCCAAATCCTGAGGTTTTATAACCAGGACAAGCCTTTTAATCCCTGATCCCACTGGAATCTGTGGTTGGAGCCAATCCCAACCCCCTCCCTGGGCTGCATCCCTTTGGAATTCTCACCCTGATGGAGCCAACCTCAAATTATCCCTCCTGGAACGCCCCAAATTCTACAAATCCCAGCTGTTTTCAGGGAAAAATGGGATTTTTCAAGGGGGGGGGGAAATGGAGGGTGGGGGGGTGGGAAAAAAATGAGGATTTTGGGAGAAATTTGAGTTTTTTGGGAAAAAAAAAAATTGAGATTTTTTTTTTTTTTTTTTTTAATGGAGGAAGGGGGAAATTGGTGTCTCCAGGGGTAATAATGGGGATTTTGGAAGGAATAATGAGGAATGGTGGACAAGAAAATGAGGATTACGTCACAAAATGGGGATTTTTTTTTTTTTTTAATGGAAAAAATGGGAATTTGTTGGGGGTAACAGGTGGGATTTGAGGAATAACAGGTAGAGTTTGGGGGAAGATCAAGGGTTTTGTTTGGGAAATCCCATTTTCCTTTGGGAATTCCCAACCCCCTCCTTGTCCTTTGGATCCCTTTGGAATTCTCACCATGCCAGAGCCAACCCCGAATATTTCTCTCCTGGAATGCCCCAAATTCCCACAAATCCCATCTATTTTTTAGGGAAAAGCAACCCCCCCCACAAAAAAAAAAAAAAAAAAATCCCATTTTCCCCTTTGAGAATTCTCCCAATCCCCCCCCACACCCCCCAAAATCCTGTGGATTTTTCCTTGGAAAATTCCCCACCCTAAGAACATCCCCCACCCTCATTTGACCCAAATCCTGCTGATTTTTGGGATTTTATTTTTTTTTTTTCTCCCCTGGGGAATTCCCGCTCCCGGTTTGGGATTTTGTGGGGGTGGGATTTTGGGCTGGGATTTGGGGGGCTGATCCCAGAGATTTTTCCCAGGAAATGGTGGTGACAAAGGAGAAGGAGAAGAAGGTCGGGCTCTACACCATCTTCGTCAACCCCGCCAACACCTCCCAGTTCGCCGTGGGCGGCCGCGACCAGTTCGTGAGGTGGGGCCAAACTGGGAGCACTGGGAGAGCCCAGATCGGTCATTGCCCCGTCACGAATCCCTGAATTCCTCTTCCCCAAATCCAGGGATTTCCCTTCCCAAATTCCCCATTCCCAAATCGGGGAGCGGGGAGGGGGTTGGGACCAGTTCATCCAGTGAGGCCCAACTGGGAGCACTGGGAGTCCCCATATCTGGGTGTATCCCAGGACAGAATTCCAGGGAATTTTAGGATGGAATTCTGGCCATGGGAACATCACTCCTGCCCTAAATCCAGCTGTATCCTGGCACAGAATTCCAGGGAATTTTAGGATGGAATTCTGGCCATGGGAACATCACTCCTGCCCTAAATCCAGCTTGAACCTGGCACAGAATTCCAGGGAATTTTAGGAAGGAATTCTGGCCGTGGGGAACATCACTCCTGCCCTAAATCCAGCTTTATCCTGGCACAGAATTCCAGGGAATTTTAGGATGGAATTCTGGCCATGGGAACAGC
The DNA here is from genome assembly GCF_963662255.1 of Cinclus cinclus. Taxonomy (NCBI): domain Eukaryota; kingdom Metazoa; phylum Chordata; class Aves; order Passeriformes; family Cinclidae; genus Cinclus; species Cinclus cinclus. Next base: position 1,738,310 of record NC_085076.1, on the reverse strand, counting down.
ACTCCTGCCCTAAATCCAGCTTTATCCTGGCACAGAATTCCCGGGAATTTTAGGATGGAATTCTGGCCGTGGGAACATCACTCCTGCCCTAAATCCAGCTGTATCCTGGTACAGAATTCCAGGGAATTTTAGGATGGAATTCTGGCCGTGGGAACATCACTCCTGCCCTAAATCCAGCTTTAACCTGGCACAGAATTCCAGGGAATTTTAGGATGGAATTCTGGCCATGGGAACATCACTCCTGCCCTAAATCCAGCTGTATCCTGGCACAGAATTCCAGGGAATTTTAGGATGGAATTCTGGCCGTGGAAACAGCACTCCTGCCCTAAATCCAGCTTTAACCTGGCACAGAATTCCAGGGAATTTTAGGATGGAATTCTGGCCGTGGGAACATCACTCCTGCCCTAAATCCCAGCTTTATCCTGGCACAGAATTCCAGGGAATTTTAGGATGGAATTCTGGCCGTGGGAACATCACTCCTGCCCTAAATCCAGCTGTATCCTGGTACAGAATTCCAGGGAATTTAGGATGGAATTCTGGCCGTGGGAACATCACTCCTGCCCTAAATCCAGCTTTAACCTGGCACAGAATTCCAGGGAATTTTAGGATGGAATTCTGGCCATGGGAACAGCACTCCTGCCCTAAATCCAGCTTTATCCTGGCACAGAATTCCAGGGAATTTTAGGATGGAATTCTGGCCGTGGGAACAGCACTCCTGCCCTAAATCCAGCTGTATCCTGGCACAGAATTCCAGGGAATTTTAGGATGGAATTCTGGCCATGGGAACATCACTCCTGCCCTAAATCCAGCTGTATCCTGGCACAGAATTCCCAGGGAATTTTAGGATGGAATTCTGGCCGTGGGAACATCACTCCTGCCCTAAATCCAGCTTTATCCTGGCACAGAATTCCAGGGAATTTTAGGATGGAATTCTGGCCGTGGGAACAGCACTCTGCCCTAAATCCAGCTTTATCCTGGCACAGAATTCCAGGGAATTTTAGGATGGAATTTTGGCCATGGGAACATCACTCCAGCCCTAAATCCAGCTGTATCCTGGCACAGAATTCCAGGGAATTTTAGGATGGAATTCTGGCCGTGGGAACAGCACTCCTGCCCTAAATCCAGCTGTATCCTGGCACAGAATTCCAGGGAATTTCAGGATGGAATTCTGGCCATGGGAACATCACTGCTGCCCTAAATCCAGCTGTATCCTGGCACAGAATTCCAGGGAATTTTAGGATGGAATTCTGGCCATGGGAACATCACTCCTGCCCTAAATCCAGCTGTATCCTGGCACAGAATTCCAGGGAATTTTAGGATGGAATTTTGGCCATGGGAACATCACTCCAGCCCTAAATCCAGCTGTATCCTGGCACAGAATTCCATGGAATTTTAGGATGGAATTTTGGCTATGGGAACATCACTCCTGTCCTAAATCCAGCTGTATCCTGGCACAGAATTCCAGGGAATTTTAGGATGGAATTCTGGCCATGGGAACATCACTCCTGCCCTAAATCCAGCTGTATCCTGGCACAGAATTCCAGGGAATTTTAGGATGGAATTCTGGCCATGGGATCATCACTCCAGCCCTAAATCCAGCTTTAACCTGGCACAGAATTCCAGGGAATTTTAGGATGGAATTCTGGCCATGGGAACATCACTCCAGCCCTAAATCCAGCTGTATCCTGGCACAGAATTCCAGGGAATTTTAGGATGGAATTCTGGCCGTGGAACATCACTCCTGCCCTAAATCCAGCTGTATCCTGGCACAGAATTCCAGGGAATTTTAGGATGGAATTTTGGCCATGGGAACATCACTCCTGCCCTAAATCCAGCTTTATCCTGGCACAGAATTCCATGGAATTTTAGGATGGAATTCTGGCCATGGGAACATCACTCCTGCCCTAAATCCAGCTTAACCTGGCACAGAATTCCAGGGAATTTTAGGATGGAATTTTGGCCATGGGAACATCACTCCTGCCCTAAATCCAGCTGTATCCTGGCACAGAATTCCAGGAATTTTAGGATGGAATTCTGGCCATGGGAACATCACTCCTGCCCTAAATCCAGCTTGAACCTGGCACAGAATTCCAGGGAATTTTAGGAAGGAATTCTGGCCGTGGGAACATCACTCCTGCCCTAAATCCAGCTTTATCCTGGCACAGAATTCCAGGGAATTTTAGGATGGAATTCTGGCCATGGGAACATCACTCCTGCCCTAAATCCAGCTTTATCCTGGCACAGAATTCCCGGGAATTTTAGGATGGAATTCTGGCCGTGGGAACATCACTCCTGCCCTAAATCCAGCTGTATCCTGGCACAGAATTCCAGGGAATTTTAGGATGGAATTCTGGCCATGGGAACATCACTCCTGCCCTAAATCCAGCTGTATCCTGACACAGAATTCCAGGAATTTTAGGATGGAATTCTGGCCGTGGGAACATCACTCCTGCCCTAAATCCAGCTGTATCCTGGCACAGAATTCCAGGGAATTTTAGGATGGAATTCTGGCCGTGGAACAGCACTCCTGCCCTAAATCCAGCTGTATCCTGGCACAGAATTCCAGGGAATTTTAGGATGGAATTCTGGCCGTGGGAACATCACTCCAGCCCTAAATCCAGCTGTATCCTGGCACAGAATTCCAGGGAATTTTAGGATGGAATTTTGGCCATGGGAACATCACTCCTGCCCTAAATCCAGCTGTATCCTGGCACAGAATTCCAGGGAATTTTAGGATGGAATTCTGGCCATGGGAACATCACTCCTGCCCTAAATCCAGCTGTATCCTGGCACAGAATTCCAGGGAATTTTAGGATGGAATTTTGGCCATGGGAACATCACTCCAGCCCTAAATCCAGCTGTATCCTGGCACAGAATTCCAGGGAATTTTAGGATGGAATTCTGGCCGTGGGAACATCACTCCAGCCCTAAATCCAGCTTGAACCTGGCACAGAATTCCATGGAATTTTAGGATGGAATTTTGGCTATGGGAACATCACTCCTGCCCTAAATCCAGCTGTATCCTGGCACAGAATTCCAGGGAATTTTAGGATGGAATTCTGGCCATGGGAACATCACTCCTGCCCTAAATCCAGCTGTATCCTGGCACAGAATTCCAGGGAATTTTAGGATGGAATTCTGGCCATGGGAACATCACTCCTGCCCTAAATCCAGCTGTATCCTGGCACAGAATTCCAGGGAATTTTAGGATGGAATTCTGGCCATGGGAACATCACTCCTGCCCTAAATCCAGCTGTATCCTGGCACAGAATTCCAGGGAATTTTAGGATGGAATTCTGGCCATGGAACAGCACTCCTGCCCTAAATCAGCTTTAACCTGGCACAGAATTCCAGGGAATTTTAGGATGGAATTCCTGGCCGTGGGAACATCACTCCAGCCCTAAATCCAGCTGTATCCTGGCACAGAATTCCAGGGAATTTTAGGATGGAATTTTGGCCATGGGAAACATCACTCCTGCCCTAAATCCAGCTGTATCCTGGCACAGAATTCCAGGGAATTTTAGGATGGAATTCTGGCCATGGGAACATAACTCCAGCCCTAAACCAGCTTTAACCTGGCACAGAATTCCAGGGAATTTTAGGATGGAATTTTGGCCATGGGAACATCACTCCTGCCCTAAATCCAGCTGTATCCTGGCACAGAATTCCAGGGAATTTTAGGATGGAATTTTGGCCATGGGAACATCACTCCTGCCCTAAATCCAGCTTTATCCTGGCACAGAATTCCAGGGAATTTTAGGATGGAATTCTGGCCATGGAACATCACTCCTGCCCTAAATCCAGCTTTAAACCTGGCACAGAATTCCAGGAATTTTAGGATGGAATTTTGGCCATGGGAACAGCACTCCTGCCCTAAATCCAGCTGTATCCTGGCACAGAATTCCAGGGAATTTTAGGATGGAATTTTGGCCGTGGGATCCAATCCTTTTCTTTTCTTTTCCCCCCGATTCCTGCAGGATTTACGACCAGAGGAAAATCGACGAGAACGAGAACAACGGAGTCCTGAAGAAGTTCTGTCCCCATCACCTGGTACTGGGGGTACTGGGAGCACTGGGAGGGGACTGGGAGCACTGGGATCACCCCCAGAACAATCCCATGGGAAGTGTCTGCTCCTTTTCTTGGAAAACCCTTTAGGAAAAGACATAAAGAAACTTCCCAAAAATCACAATTTTTTTTTTTTTTGGTTTTGTTTTTTCTCCCTCAGTCCCAATTTTCTACTTCCTTAAATCCTTTTCTGGGAGTTTTAACACTCAGAATTCCCAGAAAAAAGGGCTGAATCCAAGGTTTTTCCCACTTTTCCAGGTGAACAGCGAGTCCAAAGCCAACATCACCTGCCTGGTCTACAGCCACGACGGCTCAGGTGAGTCCAGCTGGGAATTTGGGGGGACCCTGGAGAGGGGGAATCCATATCCCTAAAAACACCTCAAAACAATCAATTCCCCCCCCCCCCCCCCCCCCCCCCCAAAAAATACCCATTCTCCCAAAAAAAAAAAAAAACACCCCAGCCATTTCTCCTCCAAAATTCCTTGTTTCCCCACGTTTTTCCTGATGTTTGGCCCCGTTCCAGAGCTCTTGGCTTCCTACAACGACGAGGACATTTACCTGTTCGACTCCTCTCACAGCGACGGCGCGCAGTACAGCCGGCGCTACAAGGGGCACCGCAACAACGCCACGGGTGGGGAGAGTCCCCCAAATATCCCTGAAATATCCCTGAAATATCCCTGAAATATCCCTGAAATATCCCTGAAATATCCCTGAAATATCCCCCAAATATCCCCCAAATATCCCTGAAATATCCCTGAAATATCCCCGAAATATCCCCCAAATATCCCCCAAATATCCCCCAAATATCCCCCAAATATCCCCGAAATATCCCCCAAAAATAACCCAAATCCAGCCCTGAGACAGCTCAGTACAGCCGGCGCTACAAGGGGCACCGCAACAACGCACGGGTGGGGAGAGTCCCCAAATATCCCTGAAATATCCCTGAAATATCCCTGAAATATCCCTGAAATATCCCTGAAATATCCCTGAAATATCCCCCAAATATCCCCCAAAAATAACCCAAATCCAGCCCTGAGACAGCTCAGTACAGCCGGCGCTACAAGGGGCACCGCAACAACGCCACGGGTGGGGAGAGTCCCCAAATATCCTGAAATATCCCTGAAATATCCCTGAAATATCCCTGAAATATCCCTGAAATATCCCCCAAATATCCCCCAAAAATAACCCAAATCCAGCCCTGAGACAGCTCAGTACAGCCGGCGCTACAAGGGGCACCGCAACAACGCCACGGGTGGGGAGAGTCCCCAAATATCCCTGAAATATCCCTGAAATATCCCTGAAATATCCCTGAAATATCCCTGAAATATCCCCCAAATATCCCCCAAATATCCCTGAAATATCCCTGAAATATCCCCGAAATATCCCCCAAATATCCCCCAAATATCCCCCAAATATCCCCCAAATATCCCCCAAATATCCCCGAAATATCCCCCAAAAAATAACCCAAATCCAGCCCTGAGACAGCTCAGTACAGCCGGCGCTACAAGGGGCACCGCAACAACGCCACGGGTGGGGAGAGTCCCCCAAATATCCCTGAATATCCCTGAAATATCCCTGAAATATCCCCCAAATATCCCCGAAATATCCCCGAAATATCCCCCAAATATCCCCCAAATATCCCCCAAATATCCCCCAAATATCCCCCAAAAATAACCCAAATCCAGCCCTGAGACAGCTCAGTACAGCCGGCGCTACAAGGGGCACCGCAACAACGCCACGGGTGGGGAGAGTCCCCCAAATATCCCTGAAATATCCCTGAAATATCCCTGAAATATCCCCCAAATATCCCCGAAATATCCCCGAAATATCCCCCAAATATCCCCCAAATATCCCCCAAATATCCCCCAAATATCCCCCAAAAATAACCCAAATCCAGCCCTGAGACAGCTCAGTACAGCCGGCGCTACAAGGGGGCACCGCAACAACGCCACGGGTGGGGAGAGTCCCCAAATATCCCTGAAATATCCCTGAAATATCCCTGAAATATCCCCCAAATATTCCCGAAATATCCCCGAAATATCCCCCAAATATCCCCCAAATATCCCCCAAATATCCCCCAAAAATAACCCAAATCCAGCCCTGAGACAGCTCAGTACAGCCGGCGCTACAAGGGGCACCGCAACAACGCCACGGGTGGGGAGAGTCCCCAAATATCCCTGAAATATCCCTGAAATATCCCTGAAATATCCCCCAAAAATAACCCAAATATCCCTGAAATATCCCCGAAATATCCCCCAAATATCCCTGGAATATCCCTGAAATATCCCCCAAATATCCCTGAAATATCCCTGAAATATCCCCAAATATCCCCGAAATATCCCCCAAATATCCCTGAAATATCCCCCAAATATCCCCCAAATATCCCTGAAATATCCCCCAAATATCCCCGAAATATCCCCGAAATATCCCTGAAATATCCCCCAAATATCCCCCAAATATCCCTGAAATATCCCCCAAATATCCCTGAAATATCCCCCAAATATCCCTGAAATATCCCCAAATATCCCTGAAATATCCCCCAAATATCCCCAAAAAATAACCCAAATCCAGCCCAGAATATCCCAAAATCCAGCCCAAAATATCCCCGAAATACCCCTGAAATATCCCCCAAATATCCCCCAAATATCTCTAAAAAATAACCCAAATCCAGCCAGAATATCCCCAAAATCCAGCCCAAAATATCCCCAAAAATATCCCCAAATCCATCCCAAAATATCCCCAAATCTAGAACAAAATATCCCCAAAACCCAGCCCAAAATATCCCAAAATCCAGCCTAAAATATCCCCAAAATATCCAAAATCCAGCCCAAAATATCCCAAAATCCAGCCCCAAAATATCCCCAAAATATCCCAAAATCCAGCCCAGAATATCCCCAAAATCCAGCCCAAAATATCCCCAAAATATCCCAAAATCCAGCCCAGATTATACCAAAATCCAGGCTAAAATATCCCCAAAATCCAGCCCAAAATATCCCCAAAATATCCCAAAATCCAGCCCATAATTTCCCCAAAATCCTGCCCAAAATATCCCCAAATCCATCCCAAAATATCCCCAAATTCCACGCTAAAATATCCCAAAATCCAGGCTAAAATATCTCCAAATCCATCCCAAAATATCCCCAAATTCCTCAAATCCAAAAAATTTTCCCAAAATTCCCAAATCCACCCAAAAAATCACCCCAAATTCCTCTCCCAAATCCACCTAAAATATTCCTAAAATCCGCCCAAAATTCTCCCCAAAATCTTCCAAAAAAACCCCAAATCTGTGTCCAGCCAGGAGGGGTTTGGGGGTCCCAAAATTCCCAAAAATCCTCTAAGAAAAGGGGAAAAAGGGAAGGACAAAGAGGGGGAAAAATCAGGAAAGGGAGAAGGGTGGAAAAGAGGAAAAAAAAAGGGGAAAAAAAGAGGGAAAAGGGAAGGAAAGAAGGTGGGAAAAGAGAAAAAAAGGGGAAAAAAAGAGGGAAAAGGGAAGGAAAGAAGGTGGGAAAAGAGGGGAAAAAAGGGGGGAAAAAGGGGGGAAAAAAGAGGGAAAAGGGAAGGAAAGAAGGTGGGAAAAGAGGAAAAAAAGGGGAAAAAAGGGAAAAGGGAAGGAAAGAAAGTGGGAAAAGGAAAAAAAAGGGGGGAAAAAAGAGGGAAAAGGGAAGGAAAGAAGGTGGGAAAAGAGGGAAAAAAAGATGGAAAAAAGGGGCAAAAAGAGGG